>NC_083715.1:14356312-14482067 GCF_033118175.1 Dama dama
CCAGTCATGTTGGCATGATTCCATTACTTGTGCTTTGCTTCAGGGAACCAGAAAACAAGGGCCTTTGGGCTCAGCTGACTTGGAGAACTGCATTCTCCGTGTGCACGTCTCTACATCATGCCTTGTCAAGTCTGTGCCCCATTGCATGCCTAAACCCATTAAGGCCCACAGCATTCTGGCTGTGGGCCCCTCTCCTCCTTTTCTTGGAACTTTCTGTGTGCACCTGACTACTGTGCCCCCAGCGCTCCCTCCCTGTAGCTGGAAAAGTCCAACGAGATGCCCAAGGCTCCAACAGCCCCAAGAGACTGTGGCAAGCCGGGAATGATACAATGTCATGAAGAAGTTGCACATGCATCTACAGGGTCTCTTCCAGTAGACGGCATGGGATCTGAGGCCAGAAAGGGAAGGTGGCACCCCTAGAACTAGTCCCTTCAGTTTACTATTACCCAGACCCACGGAGTCCCTGAACAGATGATGCCCTGGCAAACTGGCCCTTTTAGGCCAAGAGCTCATGTCCTTCTTGGGCAGAAAGCACCATTTCTATCTCAAGTGCAGCCAGAGGGCTTGATCTCACCCAAGCCCTCAATAATTTGATAAATGCCAAGCCTTTATTTCAGTTGCTCTCACGAGGCCCGGGTAGGACTCTGGAAAGACAGGCATCCATGCTTGCCGACCTAGCCCACGTGCCAAGGAAGGCAGTCCCAAGCTGTGCCCAGTGACAAAGAACACGGACACCTGGAAAGTAGGATCCCTCTTAGTCTCGCATGGTGCAGATCCCCTAAGACCAAATCGGAGATTCTGCTCCAGCGAGACTGCCAGAATCCACCCTCAATTTCAGACTGTCAGCTTTGCCACGCTGGCATTACAGCCAAGGGCAAGACCCCAGAGGAGGGAAGGGATTCACGTCAGGGGGCTCAGCACGAACCTTGAGGTGCCTTTTGGCAAGACCATGGAAAACCAGCAGGCTCTGAGAGGACCCCAGGGCCCTCCTGTCTCCCACTGTCTCAAGGTACCTTGGGACAAGCAGCCAGCCCACCATCTTTGTGTCCTCCCACTTTCCTGCCTCACAGGCACACTCGGCAGAGGGACACACATGTACACCCCACACATGTGCTCTCCTCGCATTTCTGCACTTCCAGGGAGGTTGCAAGTGCCTGGCGGCATGCCACGCTCACACCCTGTGCCTGCTAGGTTGCCTGGGGTTTCACACGGACAGCCTACCTCAGCACAGCTGACACGTAGTGTTCGATCATGCCAGTGTGTGCTCCTTCGGGAGGGAGCGTGCTGCCTGACAGGCTGATCCTTGGCAGCACGGACCCAGGACTTCTCCCATGTATTTTCTCACGTATGTGGAACAAGGCTCCAGGGCAGCAGGCTCTCTGTGATTCCTCCTCCTCCGGGTCTCTGCCTTTCTCTACAGGACCTTAGCCTCCTCACCACCACAGGTCCTGCCATAGCCACGTCCAACATTTCCATCAGCTGGCCCACTCTGCCACAGACTCAGGGGTACACAGGCAGTGGTTTCAAAGCCCAGCCGCACCTGATTTGCCCTGGACGAATCCTCTGACAACCCAAACCTCGACCTGGTCCAAATACACAATATAACACGGTAGAAAATGTGAACATGTTTTCTTTTTCGGTCTAGTTGCACACAAGGTGTCCATGCTCTGAATTATCAATGGCCCTCCGTTCCTCTTTCCCACCATGGACAGGATCACTGCAGAGATACTTTGAACAACAACCCTCATTCTGGGGACGCCTCATGACTTTTCTTCTCGTCGCTTGGCAGTTCATCTCCTGACACCTTCATCTGTGCGTCTGCCCTGAGCCAGGAACACACACACACACACACAGACCCACATCAACACAGGTGACACAAGACCACATGTGTATATACACACACACTCGACATGTGGACCCAAACACAAACAGGGAACACAGCTCTGTCAGTAGCTGAAGATGCCCGTTCCCAGCAATGTGGGAAATGGCATCAGTAGGCACCATGTCCTTGCCTTGGGGCCCGCTGCCCACCTCGTCCCGCAGCTCTTCCGTATTTTCCGAAGCCGGCCTGAAACCGGTCCCAGCATGTCCTGCGTGGTGGCGGTGAGACGGCAAGTGGTGGATGTGGAAATTCACAGACGACCCCAAAGTCAGCACCTAAGTGCACTGGGATCCCAGAGAGGACACCCTCTAGTCATAGGCTATCCCAGGAGCAGTGACGGGAGGCAAGGACCCAGAAAATCTCAAACTTTCTGAGCAGCAGAAGGCCGGCGATAGCGCGATTGACCAAAGGGTGATTCTGACAAACAGACGTCATTCACCCTGCCTCGAGCAGAATCACCGAGGATTCTGGCATTGCAACCACAGCTGCTTGGAGGGAGACTTCCTTCACTCACGGCCACACCGAGTCCCCACGCCTCCAGTCTCAGCACGTCACCTGCTACGTGCATGACCCAATCCCAGGCTCCGCAGCCAGCTCGCATGAGCCTCAGGATTCCATTGTGGGAAAGGACAGGGCCTCTGCCTCTAAACGGATGTCCCCTCAGGGTCCCCCTGCAGACCCGCTCACCACCTTTGTTTCTGTCAGCTACCTCTCGTGGCACAAATTTCCTCCCTGGGGTAGTACTTCAGGGGATCGTCCCACGCGTCCTGGCCAATGATCTGATGGCAATAAGAGCAAGGTCAGCCCGGGGCTGACCAGGCCCCTAAGCCTCCCGTGACAAGCCAAGAGCTCCAACATCAATCGCCAACTGTGCGCAGGCCCAAACCAAACGCACCTCAGCAATCCTGTTCGATTCTGGGCAGTTGTGGCCTGACTGCCAATTGAGAAATTTCAGGCTCCTGGTGTCCAGCCTGCAGCTGGGTGCTCCCCATACAAAGTCCCAGAACCAGTGGACTGGTGTGGAATGACGTGCCCTATACCCTGTAGAAAGACAGGGAGAAAGGGGCAGATGCAGCAGGAGAAACGTCCACCCACACCCCAAACCCCGGCCCCCTTGCATACCCACACTCACCACCGTGGGAGCCACGTTTACCAGTGATGTCAGGGTAACATTCCTTATCAATCACCGTGTGCCAGAAGTACGGGTTGTCCCGAAAGGAGAAGATCAGCTTGCAGCGGGACCTTGGATGGCTCCGTACTTGCACCTGCCAGCACAGGGAGGAAGGAAAAGGTGCAAGCATCGAGGGGCCTCTGCTTGCCTCCCAGGCGGGCCTTAACAGCCTCCATGACGCTTCTGTAAAGTCTCACAGTACAGGCCCATGAATAACACCATCCCCCACCTCCCTGTCAAGTGCCCTACCGACCCATCCTCAGCCTCCCTCTCTGACCTTGAAGTCAATCATGTACCTTAGAAAATCTTCATCCTGGGCGCTGATTATGATTGACACTTGAGGGTTGTTCATAATCTGCTTTGGGTCAAGGAGACATTCAGGTCACATGCCGGGCCAAAAAGAGCCTGGGGCAACAGCTCTAGTCTGGCCTGGAGAAGGACACTGGAACAAGCATCTGCAAGGTTGCTTGGCACTCGCGCTTGCCCGGCCACGACTCTCTCCTTCAGACCAAGCCTTACCATCAGACCTGCTCATGGCTCTGGGTTTCCTGTGCTGTTTTGCAGCTCAGGTGGTCTGCAACCCAAAAGCAGGGGTGATTTCTCACCTCTGCTGCGCGCCTCCTGGCCCGTGTTTGCTGGGTAGTGGCATGTCACTGGTAACATGGTTAGGACTTGCAGTCCTTGTGATTATTGAATCTGAAGGAAACTGGGGTGTGTGTGTGTTTATATGTATGTCTGAATGTGTGTGTGTGTGTGTGTGTGTGTGTGTGAGAGAGAGACGTCCACGTCTGAGCTATTTCCGGTGATCATCCACATTTACAACAATAAATGTCTGCAGTTGCTGCTCTAGTGTACTCTCTCTGGTCATCCTGACCTAGAGGCCCTGGGTACTGATTCTACTCAGACGGAGGCCTGAAGGGGAAACCACGAGTCATGGCTTTGACACTTACAGGTGTGGCTCTGACCAGATACTCCTCGGCTGTGCCTTTGGAACCTGCCAATACCCAGGAACACACTTCTGTCAATGGCCTGCACGACCCTTCCTCTACCCTCGCCACACACCTTCACCCCCCACTCCTGCACATGCTGCTGCTTTTGCTCCACTTCCTCCTCCTCTTCCTGACAGGCAAACAGCTAGTTGCCGCAGGAAGGATACAGCTTTGGCCCAGAAGCCGGGGATGCCCTGCAGTATGGCGCTTCTCCGAAACAAGTGACGCATCCTTCTCACATGGTTCATTCGCATGAAGCGAACGGAGGCCCGGCAGTTTTCGTCACGCAGGGATCTCACTTCCAACTGCAGGGCGGTCAGTGCCTGTAGCACATTTGGCGCCGGCTGCTCACTCGGGCCTCCCGGTCTTTCCAGGCCCTGCTTCTCCAGTGTCTTCTCCTTCAGATCCTGGGAGGATCCCTGATCCCGCTCCTAATCTGCCACAACCTCCACCTCCTCCATAACGTCTTCCGCCAGCAGCTGGCACACTCGCCCAATTCCCGCCTCGTCTCGTCCACCAGTCCCCCTCCGACCCCGCTGTCCTCCACCGCCTACACCACATAAAGGGTGACCTCTTCAACTGCTGTGCTACCTGGTGGCTCCAAAGTCCCATCTGTGCATGGCATGGCAATGGCAGGCCACCTGGCCACTGCCCCCTGAGCACCCGGGCTCCCAGCTAAGAAGGTCCGGAGTCCCGGGACGCTCCCACCTTCCTCTGGCCCCCTCTCAGGCTCCTCTGGGACATGGCTGTGACCCCGAGCTGGGGCAGATGCAAAGGGACCGGACATAATATCACAGCAAGTGGTGCGCAATGGCGGCCCAGGTGTAACCGGATGTGGCTCGCTACCACATTGGGGTGGGGTGAGATCGGAATGGGCAGCACTTTGGGCCTGGTGTGTGCGGGTGTCCTGAGGTTGAAGAAAGGGCTTCCAGAAAGGCCAGGAGAGGGTGCCCGGAGATCAGCCCAACACGCGAGACCCCTAGGCTGTGAGACAGGCTCAGGTTGCTGGGTCAAATCGAGACCAATGGCAGAGAGGGTAGTGGGCGGCACCCTGAGGGAAACGCCCCTAGACCAGAGGGTGGCTTCTTCTCTTCTTTGGCTCCAGGGCAGAGACGTGGCCACACTCGGCTTCAGGGAGGGCAGGGCTATTGCATCTGGCGTTCCTGAAGGCGCTGGCATTGAATTGGCCTCTGGAATTTCAAGCCATGTGTACTCGCTCTGTAATCCAAAGAGCACACTGCTGTGTCCCATGGGACGGCCCATCCGTGGGAGCTCTCCCTGAGTGTCTAAATGTTAGGCAGGGGCACAAAGTGGCTGGATACTTTCCTCCCAGGGATAGGAGCCTGCTGCTGTCTGGATGGTCGGGGGGTGTGTACAAACCTCAACGTTTGCAACAATTGACCTCCACTCTTCTGGGGCACATGAGCAATACGGCAGAGATCTCTGTTTGTCTCTGCTTCACGGCTATCACTGTTTCTGGCGATCCTGCTGTGTGTGCACCAAGGAATGCTGTCTCTTTTTCTCCGACTCAATAAGTGGTACTGTGGTCCTCTGCTATTCTCTGGACACCAGCGATCAGAAGAGACGCTTAAACTTGGAGTGAAGTCAAGCCCTTCTCCTCAATGAGTCGCACCCACGGCAGATGAGATGGTTCTGGGCCACAGGGTCGGAGAGTGCTCTCTCAAACTGGAAAGCACACGGTGGGTGGTCACTGCTGAAGCACAGAAGGGACAGACGACCCTCCTTCCCTCTCTGGGCAGACATGAATGCTGCTCAGGACTCTGGTGGCACGGCCACACCTTGCGCAGAGGGAGAAACGTGTCACAGTCTATTGGCATGACGGAATTCCCTGAAGCATGCTGGAATGCCTACCAGTGAGAGGCTAAGGACACCACCACGCTGAGTTCCATGACACACCAGTGCCGGAGGCCTGCACGATGGCCCATTTACCCTATGCAGGCCCTTTCAAAGAGGTTCTGTTCTCCAGGTGAGAACACATCCCAGCCTACCAAGTGGCCCTGAAGCTGTGAGGCTGCTACCAACAAAACGACCCAGCTAATCCATCTTACCTATAGTCCTCATATGCGGTATCTGTGTTCTGCAAATTGTACAAAGAGAGATGTCTCACACTCGATGATTCTGCACGTAGCAGGTGCTTATGCTCCAGTGTCGATGTATCTCCAAAACCTTACACAAAAGGCAAGGGGTGCTGATGCTCCTGGCCAGGACATGGAAAGAATGCCCAGCACTTAAGATGGATGCCAAGGCCCTCGTAGCTGTTTGTGCAAAGGGCTGTAGGCTCAACCACCGCAGCTTCTGTGCTGGGATTGCAGCCCAATCTGTGTCTCGGCTCGGCTGCACTCACCGACCATGCCCAGGTGATTTCTTCCTGCCTCTCCTTTCTGCCAGAGGTCTGGGATGCAGGCGTCTATTTCCATGTAGAACTGGCTAACTCAGTGAGATCATAGGGCATGATTCCCTGGCTTCACTGCTTCTGCTGGCCAGAGTTTATGTTCCCTTCATGTTTCAGATGTCCTTTCTTGCGTCACGTAGCTCGGTGTCTTCCGACTGCTCACCCTCACAAGTGTTCTTGTAGGCGCTTCTGTGCACGAATATGCACACATGTCCACACTCACATCCCTGAGAGGAGACTTACACATGTGTGGAGGTACAGGCTTTCTTGTCCAGAAATATGGATTTTGGTAAGCACCCGACATGCTTTGTCCATGTTATTTTCCTTCACTTGCTGGTTGATCCTGTCAGCTTGCACTTCTATCTTATTGATGTGTGCTCAATGTTGACAAAATCTTGGCATTGTTCATGACAGGGACAGACCTGCAGAGAGTCTGGCAGGCCTGGAAGTGCTCGGTATGGACAGCTGAGTGAGTTGTGCCTGTGTTCCACATTCTCCCATAACATCGTGCAGGTTCACAATACCAGTCATGTTGGCATGATTCCATTACTTGTGCTTTGCTTCAGGGAACCAGAAAACAAGGGCCTTTGGGCTCAGCTGACTTGGAGAACTGCATTCTCCGTGTGCACGTCTCTACATCATGCCTTGTCAAGTCTGTGCCCCATTGCATGCCTAAACCCATTAAGGCCCACAGCATTCTGGCTGTGGGCCCCTCTCCTCCTTTTCTTGGAACTTTCTGTGTGCACCTGACTACTGTGCCCCCAGCGCTCCCTCCCTGTAGCTGGAAAAGTCCAACGAGATGCCCAAGGCTCCAACAGCCCCAAGAGACTGTGGCAAGCCGGGAATGATACAATGTCATGAAGAAGTTGCACATGCATCTACAGGGTCTCTTCCAGTAGACGGCATGGGATCTGAGGCCAGAAAGGGAAGGTGGCACCCCTAGAACTAGTCCCTTCAGTTTACTATTACCCAGACCCACGGAGTCCCTGAACAGATGATGCCCTGGCAAACTGGCCCTTTTAGGCCAAGAGCTCATGTCCTTCTTGGGCAGAAAGCACCATTTCTATCTCAAGTGCAGCCAGAGGGCTTGATCTCACCCAAGCCCTCAATAATTTGATAAATGCCAAGCCTTTATTTCAGTTGCTCTCACGAGGCCCGGGTAGGACTCTGGAAAGACAGGCATCCATGCTTGCCGACCTAGCCCACGTGCCAAGGAAGGCAGTCCCAAGCTGTGCCCAGTGACAAAGAACACGGACACCTGGAAAGTAGGATCCCTCTTAGTCTCGCATGGTGCAGATCCCCTAAGACCAAATCGGAGATTCTGCTCCAGCGAGACTGCCAGAATCCACCCTCAATTTCAGACTGTCAGCTTTGCCACGCTGGCATTACAGCCAAGGGCAAGACCCCAGAGGAGGGAAGGGATTCACGTCAGGGGGCTCAGCACGAACCTTGAGGTGCCTTTTGGCAAGACCATGGAAAACCAGCAGGCTCTGAGAGGACCCCAGGGCCCTCCTGTCTCCCACTGTCTCAAGGTACCTTGGGACAAGCAGCCAGCCCACCATCTTTGTGTCCTCCCACTTTCCTGCCTCACAGGCACACTCGGCAGAGGGACACACATGTACACCCCACACATGTGCTCTCCTCGCATTTCTGCACTTCCAGGGAGGTTGCAAGTGCCTGGCGGCATGCCACGCTCACACCCTGTGCCTGCTAGGTTGCCTGGGGTTTCACACGGACAGCCTACCTCAGCACAGCTGACACGTAGTGTTCGATCATGCCAGTGTGTGCTCCTTCGGGAGGGAGCGTGCTGCCTGACAGGCTGATCCTTGGCAGCACGGACCCAGGACTTCTCCCATGTATTTTCTCACGTATGTGGAACAAGGCTCCAGGGCAGCAGGCTCTCTGTGACTCCTCCTCCTCCGGGTCTCTGCCTTTCTCTACAGGACCTTAGCCTCCTCACCACCACAGGTCCTGCCATAGCCACGTCCAACATTTCCATCAGCTGGCCCACTCTGCCACAGACTCAGGGGTACACAGGCAGTGGTTTCAAAGCCCAGCCGCACCTGATTTGCCCTGGACGAATCCTCTGACAACCCAAACCTCGACCTGGTCCAAATACACAATATAACACGGTAGAAAATGTGAACATGTTTTCTTTTTCGGTCTAGTTGCACACAAGGTGTCCATGCTCTGAATTATCAATGGCCCTCCGTTCCTCTTTCCCACCATGGACAGGATCACTGCAGAGATACTTTGAACAACAACCCTCATTCTGGGGACGCCTCATGACTTTTCTTCTCGTCGCTTGGCAGTTCATCTCCTGACACCTTCATCTGTGCGTCTGCCCTGAGCCAGGAACACACACACACACACACAGACCCACATCAACACAGGTGACACAAGACCACATGTGTATATACACACACACTCGACATGTGGACCCAAACACAAACAGGGAACACAGCTCTGTCAGTAGCTGAAGATGCCCGTTCCCAGCAATGTGGGAAATGGCATCAGTAGGCACCATGTCCTTGCCTTGGGGCCCGCTGCCCACCTCGTCCCGCAGCTCTTCCGTATTTTCCGAAGCCGGCCTGAAACCGGTCCCAGCATGTCCTGCGTGGTGGCGGTGAGACGGCAAGTGGTGGATGTGGAAATTCACAGACGACCCCAAAGTCAGCACCTAAGTGCACTGGGATCCCAGAGAGGACACCCTCTAGTCATAGGCTATCCCAGGAGCAGTGGCGGGAGGCAAGGACCCAGAAAATCTCAAACTTTCTGAGCAGCAGAAGGCCGGGGATAGCGCGATTGACCAAAGGGTGATTCTGACAAACAGACGTCATTCACCCTGCCTCGAGCAGAATCACCGAGGATTCTGGCATTGCAACCACAGCTGCTTGGAGGGAGACTTCCTTCACTCACGGCCACACCGAGTCCCCACGCCTCCAGTCTCAGCACGTCACCTGCTACGTGCATGACCCAATCCCAGGCTCCGGAGCCAGCTCACATGAGCCTCAGGATTCCATTGTGGGAAAGGACAGGGCCTCTGCCTCTAAACGGATGTCCCCTCAGGGTCCCCCTGCAGACCCGCTGACCACCTTTGTTTCTGTCAGCTACCTCTCGTGGCACAAATTTCCTCCCTGGGGTAGTACTTCAGGGGATCGTCCCACGCGTCCTGGCCAATGATCTGATGGCAATAAGAGCAAGGTCAGCCCGGGGCTGACCAGGCCCCTAAGCCTCCCGTGAGAAGCCAAGAGCTCCAACATCAATCGCCAACTGTGCGCAGGCCCAAACCAAACGCACCTCAGCAATCCTGTTCGATTCTGGGCAGTTGTGGCCTGACTGCCAATTGAGAAATTTCAGGCTCCTGGTGTCCAGCCTGCGGCTGGGTGCTCCCCATACAAAGTCCCAGAACCAGTGGACTGGTGTGGAATGACGTGCCCTATACCCTGTAGAAAGACAGGGAGAAAGGGGCAGATGCAGCAGGAGAAACGTCCACCCACACCCCAAACCCCGGCCCCCTTGCATACCCACACTCACCACCGTGGGAGCCACGTTTACCAGTGATGTCAGGGTAACATTCCTTATCAATCACCGTGTGCCAGAAGTACGGGTTGTCCCGAAAGGAGAAGATCAGCTTGCAGCGGGACCTTGGATGGCTCCGTACTTGCACCTGCCAGCACAGGGAGGAAGGAAAAGGTGCAAGCATCGAGGGGCCTCTGCTTGCCTCCCAGGCGGGCCTTAACAGCCTCCATGACGCTTCTGTAAAGTCTCACAGTACAGGCCCATGAATAACACCATCCCCCACCTCCCTGTCAAGTGCCCTACCGACCCATCCTCAGCCTCCCTCTCTGACCTTGAAGTCAATCATGTACCTTAGAAAATCTTCATCCTGGGCGCTGATTATGATTGACACTTGAGGGTTGTTCATAATCTGCTTTGGGTCAAGGAGACATTCAGGTCACATGCCGGGCCAAAAAGAGCCTGGGGCAACAGCTCTAGTCTGGCCTGGAGAAGGACACTGGAACAAGCATCTGCAAGGTTGCTTGGCACTCGCGCTTGCCCGGCCACGACTCTCTCCTTCAGACCAAGCCTTACCATCAGACCTGCTCATGGCTCTGGGTTTCCTGTGCTGTTTTGCAGCTCAGGTGGTCTGCAACCCAAAAGCAGGGGTGATTTCTCACCTCTGCTGCGCGCCTCCTGGCCCGTGTTTGCTGGGTAGTGGCATGTCACTGGTAACATGGTTAGGACTTGCAGTCCTTGTGATTATTGAATCTGAAGGAAACTGGGGTGTGTGTGTGTTTATATGTATGTCTGAATGTGTGTGTGTGTGTGTGTGTGTGTGTGTGAGAGAGAGACGTCCACGTCTGAGCTATTTCCGGTGATCATCCACATTTACAACAATAAATGTCTGCAGTTGCTGCTCTAGTGTACTCTCTCTGGTCATCCTGACCTAGAGGCCCTGGGTACTGATTCTACTCAGACGGAGGCCTGAAGGGGAAACCACGAGTCATGGCTTTGACACTTACAGGTGTGGCTCTGACCAGATACTCCTCGGCTGTGCCTTTGGAACCTGCCAATACCCAGGAACACACTTCTGTCAATGGCCTGCACGACCCTTCCTCTACCCTCGCCACACACCTTCACCCCCCACTCCTGCACATGCTGCTGCTTTTGCTCCACTTCCTCCTCCTCTTCCTGACAGGCAAACAGCTAGTTGCCGCAGGAAGGATACAGCTTTGGCCCAGAAGCCGGGGATGCCCTGCAGTATGGCGCTTCTCCGAACCAAGTGACGCATCCTTCTCACATGGTTCATTCGCATGAAGCGAACGGAGGCCCGGCAGTTTTCGTCACGCAGGGATCTCACTTCCAACTGCAGGGCGGTCAGTGCCTGTAGCACATTTGGCGCCGGCTGCTCACTCGGGCCTCCAGGTCTTTCCAGGCCCTGCTTCTCCAGTGTCTTCTCCTTCAGATCCTGGGAGGATCCCTGATCCCGCTCCTAATCTGCCACAACCTCCACCTCCTCCATAACGTCTTCCGCCAGCAGCTGGCACACTCGCCCAATTCCCGCCTCGTCTCGTCCACCAGTCCCCCTCCGACCCCGCTGTCCTCCACCGCCTACACCACATAAAGGGTGACCTCTTCAACTGCTGTGCTACCTGGTGGCTCCAAAGTCCCATCTGTGCATGGCATGGCAACGGCAGGCCACCTGGCCACTGCCCCCTGAGCACCCGGGCTCCCAGCTAAGAAGGTCCGGAGTCCCGGGACGCTCCCACCTTCCTCTGGCCCCCTCTCAGGCTCCTCTGGGACATGGCTGTGACCCCGAGCTGGGGCAGATGCAAAGGGACCGGACATAATATCACAGCAAGTGGTGCGCAATGGCGGCCCAGGTGTAACCGGATGTGGCTCGCTACCACTTTGGGGTGGGGTGAGATCGGAATGGGCAGCACTTTGGGCCTGGTGTGTGCGGGTGTCCTGAGGTTGAAGAAAGGGCTTCCAGAAAGGCCAGGAGAGGGTGCCCGGAGATCAGCCCAACACGCGAGACCCCTAGGCTGTGAGACAGGCTCAGGTTGCTGGGTCAAATCAAGACCAATGGCAGAGAGGGTAGTGGGCGGCACCCTGAGGGAAACGCCCCTAGACCAGAGGGTGGCTTCTTCTCTTCTTTGGCTCCAGGGCAGAGACGTGGCCACACTCGGCTTCAGGGAGGGCAGGGCTATTGCATCTGGCGTTCCTGAAGGCGCTGGCATTGAATTGGCCTCTGGAATATCAAGCCATGTGTACTCGCTCTGTAATCCAAAGAGCACACTGCTGTGTCCCATGGGACGGCCCATCCCTGGGAGCTCTCCCTGAGTGTCTAAATGTTAGGCAGGGGCACAAAGTGGCTGGATACTTTCCTCCCAGGGATAGGAGCCTGCTGCTGTCTGGATGGTCGGGGGGTGTGTACAAACCTCAACGTTTGCAACAATTGACCTCCACTCTTCTGGGGCACATGAGCAATACGGCAGAGATCTCTGTTTGTCTCTGCTTCACGGCTATCACTGTTTCTGGCGATCCTGCTGTGTGTGCACCAAGGAATGCTGTCTCTTTGTCTCCGACTCAATAAGTGGTACTGTGGTCCTCTGCTATCCTCTGGACACCAGCGATCAGAAGAGACGCTTAAACTTGGAGTGAAGTCAAGCCCTTCTCCTCAATGAGTCGCACCCACGGCAGATGAGATGGTTCTGGGCCACAGGGTCGGAGAGTGCTCTCTCAAACTGGAAAGCACACGGTGGGTGGTCACTGCTGAAGCACAGAAGGGACAGACGACCCTCCTTCCCTCTCTGGGCAGACATGAATGCTGCTCAGGACTCTGGTGGCACGGCCACACCTTGCGCAGAGGGAGAAACGTGTCACAGTCTATTGGCATGACGGAATTCCCTGAAGCTTGCTGGAATGCCTACCAGTGAGAGGCTAAGGACACCACCACGCTGAGTTCCATGACACACCAGTGCCGGAGGCCTGCACGATGGTCCATTTACCCTATGCAGGCCCTTTCAAAGAGGTTCTGTTCTCCAGGTGAGAACACATCCCAGCCTACCAAGTGGCCCCGAAGCTGTGAGGCTGCTACCAACAAAACAACCCAGTTAAGCCATCTTACCTATAGTCCTCATATGCGGTATCTGTGTTCTGCAAATTGTACAAAGAGAGATGTCTCACACTCGATGATTCTGCACGTAGCAGGTGCTTATGCTCCAGTGTCGATGTATCTCCAAAACCTTACACAAAAGGCAAGGGGTGCTGATGCTCCTGGCCAGGACATGGAAAGAATGCCCAGCACTTAAGATGGATGCCAAGGCCCTCGTAGCTGTTTGTGCAAAGGGCTGTAGGCTCAACCACCGCAGCTTCTGTGCTGGGATTGCAGCCCAATCTGTGTCTCGACTCGGCTGCACTCACCGACCATGCCCAGGTGATTTCTTCCTGCCTCTCCTTTCTGCCAGAGGTCTGGGATGCAGGCGTCTATTTCCATGTAGAACTGGCTAACTCAGTGAGATCATAGGGCATGATTCCCTGGCTTCACTGCTTCTGCTGGCCAGAGTTTATGTTCCCTTCATGTTTCAGATGTCCTTTCTTGCGTCACGTAGCTCGGTGTCTTCCGACTGCTCACCCTCACAAGTGTTCTTGTAGGCGCTTCTGTGCACGAATATGCACACATGTCCACACTCACATCCCTGAGAGGAGACTTACACATGTGTGGAGGTACAGGCTTTCTTGTCCAGAAATATGGATTTTGGTAAGCACCCGACATGCTTTGTCCATGTTATTTTCCTTCACTTGCTGGTTGATCCTGTCAGCTTGCACTTCTATCTTATTGATGTGTGCTCAATGTTGACAAAATCTTGGCATTGTTCATGACAGGGACAGACCTGCAGAGAGTCTGGCAGGCCTGGAAGTGCTCGGTATGGACAGCTGAGTGAGTTGTGCCTGTGTTCCACATTCTCCCATAACATCGTGCAGGTTCACAATACCAGTCATGTTGGCATGATTCCATTACTTGTGCTTTGCTTCAGGGAACCAGAAAACAAGGGCCTTTGGGCTCAGCTGACTTGGAGAACTGCATTCTCCGTGTGCACGTCTCTACATCATGCCTTGTCAAGTCTGTGCCCCATTGCATGCCTAAACCCATTAAGGCCCACAGCATTCTGGCTGTGGGCCCCTCTCCTCCTTTTCTTGGAACTTTCTGTGTGCACCTGACTACTGTGCCCCCAGCGCTCCCTCCCTGTAGCTGGAAAAGTCCAACGAGATGCCCAAGGCTCCAACAGCCCCAAGAGACTGTGGCAAGCCGGGAATGATACAATGTCATGAAGAAGTTGCACATGCATCTACAGGGTCTCTTCCAGTAGACGGCATGGGATCTGAGGCCAGAAAGGGAAGGTGGCACCCCTAGAACTAGTCCCTTCAGTTTACTATTACCCAGACCCACGGAGTCCCTGAACAGATGATGCCCTGGCAAACTGGCCCTTTTAGGCCAAGAGCTCATGTCCTTCTTGGGCAGAAAGCACCATTTCTATCTCAAGTGCAGCCAGAGGGCTTGATCTCACCCAAGCCCTCAATAATTTGATAAATGCCAAGCCTTTATTTCAGTTGCTCTCACGAGGCCCGGGTAGGACTCTGGAAAGACAGGCATCCATGCTTGCCGACCTAGCCCACGTGCCAAGGAAGGCAGTCCCAAGCTGTGCCCAGTGACAAAGAACACGGACACCTGGAAAGTAGGATCCCTCTTAGTCTCGCATGGTGCAGATCCCCTAAGACCAAATCGGAGATTCTGCTCCAGCGAGACTGCCAGAATCCACCCTCAATTTCAGACTGTCAGCTTTGCCACGCTGGCATTACAGCCAAGGGCAAGACCCCAGAGGAGGGAAGGGATTCACGTCAGGGGGCTCAGCACGAACCTTGAGGTGCCTTTTGGCAAGACCATGGAAAACCAGCAGGCTCTGAGAGGACCCCAGGGCCCTCCTGTCTCCCACTGTCTCAAGGTACCTTGGGACAAGCAGCCAGCCCACCATCTTTGTGTCCTCCCACTTTCCTGCCTCACAGGCACACTCGGCAGAGGGACACACATGTACACCCCACACATGTGCTCTCCTCGCATTTCTGCACTTCCAGGGAGGTTGCAAGTGCCTGGCGGCATGCCACGCTCACACCCTGTGCCTGCTAGGTTGCCTGGGGTTTCACACGGACAGCCTACCTCAGCACAGCTGACACGTAGTGTTCGATCATGCCAGTGTGTGCTCCTTCGGGAGGGAGCGTGCTGCCTGACAGGCTGATCCTTGGCAGCACGGACCCAGGACTTCTCCCATGTATTTTCTCACGTATGTGGAACAAGGCTCCAGGGCAGCAGGCTCTCTGTGACTCCTCCTCCTCCAGGTCTCTGCCTTTCTCTACAGGACCTTAGCCTCCTCACCACCACAGGTCCTGCCATAGCCACGTCCAACATTTCCATCAGCTGGCCCACTCTGCCACAGACTCAGGGGTACACAGGCAGTGGTTTCAAAGCCCAGCCGCACCTGATTTGCCCTGGACGAATCCTCTGACAACCCAAACCTCGACCTGGTCCAAATACACAATATAACACGGTAGAAAATGTGAACATGTTTTCTTTTTCGGTCTAGTTGCACACAAGGTGTCCATGCTCTGAATTATCAATGGCCCTCCGTTCCTCTTTCCCACCATGGACAGGATCACTGCAGAGATACTTTGAACAACAACCCTCATTCTGGGGACGCCTCATGACTTTTCTTCTCGTCGCTTGGCAGTTCATCTCCTGACACCTTCATCTGTGCGTCTGCCCTGAGCCAGGAACACACACACACACACACAGACCCACATCAACACAGGTGACACAAGACCACATGTGTATATACACACACACTCGACATGTGGACCCAAACACAAACAGGGAACACAGCTCTGTCAGTAGCTGAAGATGCCCGTTCCCAGCAATGTGGGAAATGGCATCAGTAGGCACCATGTCCTTGCCTTGGGGCCCGCTGCCCACCTCGTCCCGCAGCTCTTCCGTATTTTCCGAAGCCGGCCTGAAACCGGTCCCAGCATGTCCTGCGTGGTGGCGGTGAGACGGCAAGTGGTGGATGTGGAAATTCACAGACGACCCCAAAGTCAGCACCTAAGTGCACTGGGATCCCAGAGAGGACACCCTCTAGTCATAGGCTATCCCAGGAGCAGTGGCGGGAGGCAAGGACCCAGAAAATCTCAAACTTTCTGAGCAGCAGAAGGCCGGGGATAGCGCGATTGACCAAAGGGTGATTCTGACAAACAGACGTCATTCACCCTGCCTCGAGCAGAATCACCGAGGATTCTGGCATTGCAACCACAGCTGCTTGGAGGGAGACTTCCTTCACTCACGGCCACACCGAGTCCCCACGCCTCCAGTCTCAGCACGTCACCTGCTACGTGCATGACCCAATCCCAGGCTCCGGAGCCAGCTCGCATGAGCCTCAGGATTCCATTGTGGGAAAGGACAGGGCCTCTGCCTCTAAACGGATGTCCCCTCAGGGTCCCCCTGCAGACCCGCTGACCACCTTTGTTTCTGTCAGCTACCTCTCGTGGCACAAATTTCCTCCCTGGGGTAGTACTTCAGGGGATCGTCCCACGCGTCCTGGCCAATGATCTGATGGCAATAAGAGCAAGGTCAGCCCGGGGCTGACCAGGCCCCTAAGCCTCCCGTGAGAAGCCAAGAGCTCCAACATCAATCGCCAACTGTGCGCAGGCCCAAACCAAACGCACCTCAGCAATCCTGTTCGATTCTGGGCAGTTGTGGCCTGACTGCCAATTGAGAAATTTCAGGCTCCTGGTGTCCAGCCTGCGGCTGGGTGCTCCCCATACAAAGTCCCAGAACCAGTGGACTGGTGTGGAATGACGTGCCCTATACCCTGTAGAAAGACAGGGAGAAAGGGGCAGATGCAGCAGGAGAAACGTCCACCCACACCCCAAACCCCGGCCCCCTTGCATACCCACACTCACCACCGTGGGAGCCACGTTTACCAGTGATGTCAGGGTAACATTCCTTATCAATCACCGTGTGCCAGAAGTACGGGTTGTCCCGAAAGGAGAAGATCAGCTTGCAGCGGGACCTTGGATGGCTCCGTACTTGCACCTGCCAGCACAGGGAGGAAGGAAAAGGTGCAAGCATCGAGGGGCCTCTGCTTGCCTCCCAGGCGGGCCTTAACAGCCTCCATGACGCTTCTGTAAAGTCTCACAGTACAGGCCCATGAATAACACCATCCCCCACCTCCCTGTCAAGTGCCCTACCGACCCATCCTCAGCCTCCCTCTCTGACCTTGAAGTCAATCATGTACCTTAGAAAATCTTCATCCTGGGCGCTGGTTATGATTGACACTTGAGGGTTGTTCATAATCTGCTTTGGGTCAAGGAGACATTCAGGTCACATGCCGGGCCAAAAAGAGCCTGGGGCAACAGCTCTAGTCTGGCCTGGAGAAGGACACTGGAACAAGCATCTGCAAGGTTGCTTGGCACTCGCGCTTGCCCGGCCACGACTCTCTCCTTCAGACCAAGCCTTACCATCAGACCTGCTCATGGCTCTGGGTTTCCTGTGCTGTTTTGCAGCTCAGGTGGTCTGCAACCCAAAAGCAGGGGTGATTTCTCACCTCTGCTGCGCGCCTCCTGGCCCGTGTTTGCTGGGTAGTGGCATGTCACTGGTAACATGGTTAGGACTTGCAGTCCTTGTGATTATTGAATCTGAAGGAAACTGGGGTGTGTGTGTGTTTATATGTATGTCTGAATGTGTGTGTGTGTGTGTGTGTGTGTGTGTGAGAGAGAGACGTCCACGTCTGAGCTATTTCCGGTGATCATCCACATTTACAACAATAAATGTCTGCAGTTGCTGCTCTAGTGTACTCTCTCTGGTCATCCTGACCTAGAGGCCCTGGGTACTGATTCTACTCAGACGGAGGCCTGAAGGGGAAACCACGAGTCATGGCTTTGACACTTACAGGTGTGGCTCTGACCAGATACTCCTCGGCTGTGCCTTTGGAACCTGCCAATACCCAGGAACACACTTCTGTCAATGGCCTGCACGACCCTTCCTCTACCCTCGCCACACACCTTCACCCCCCACTCCTGCACATGCTGCTGCTTTTGCTCCACTTCCTCCTCCTCTTCCTGACAGGCAAACAGCTAGTTGCCGCAGGAAGGATACAGCTTTGGCCCAGAAGCCGGGGATGCCCTGCAGTATGGCGCTTCTCCGAACCAAGTGACGCATCCTTCTCACATGGTTCATTCGCATGAAGCGAACGGAGGCCCGGCAGTTTTCGTCACGCAGGGATCTCACTTCCAACTGCAGGGCGGTCAGTGCCTGTAGCACATTTGGCGCCGGCTGCTCACTCGGGCCTCCAGGTCTTTCCAGGCCCTGCTTCTCCAGTGTCTTCTCCTTCAGATCCTGGGAGGATCCCTGATCCCGCTCCTAATCTGCCACAACCTCCACCTCCTCCATAACGTCTTCCGCCAGCAGCTGGCACACTCGCCCAATTCCCGCCTCGTCTCGTCCACCAGTCCCCCTCCGACCCCGCTGTCCTCCACCGCCTACACCACATAAAGGGTGACCTCTTCAACTGCTGTGCTACCTGGTGGCTCCAAAGTCCCATCTGTGCATGGCATGGCAACGGCAGGCCACCTGGCCACTGCCCCCTGAGCACCCGGGCTCCCAGCTAAGAAGGTCCGGAGTCCCGGGACGCTCCCACCTTCCTCTGGCCCCCTCTCAGGCTCCTCTGGGACATGGCTGTGACCCCGAGCTGGGGCAGATGCAAAGGGACCGGACATAATATCACAGCAAGTGGTGCGCAATGGCGGCCCAGGTGTAACCGGATGTGGCTCGCTACCACTTTGGGGTGGGGTGAGATCGGAATGGGCAGCACTTTGGGCCTGGTGTGTGCGGGTGTCCTGAGGTTGAAGAAAGGGCTTCCAGAAAGGCCAGGAGAGGGTGCCCGGAGATCAGCCCAACACGCGAGACCCCTAGGCTGTGAGACAGGCTCAGGTTGCTGGGTCAAATCGAGACCAATGGCAGAGAGGGTAGTGGGCGGCACCCTGAGGGAAACGCCCCTAGACCAGAGGGTGGCTTCTTCTCTTCTTTGGCTCCAGGGCAGAGACGTGGCCACACTCGGCTTCAGGGAGGGCAGGGCTATTGCATCTGGCGTTCCTGAAGGCGCTGGCATTGAATTGGCCTCTGGAATTTCAAGCCATGTGTACTCGCTCTGTAATCCAAAGAGCACACTGCTGTGTCCCATGGGACGGCCCATCCGTGGGAGCTCTCCCTGAGTGTCTAAATGTTAGGCAGGGGCACAAAGTGGCTGGATACTTTCCTCCCAGGGATAGGAGCCTGCTGCTGTCTGGATGGTCGGGGGGTGTGTACAAACCTCAACGTTTGCAACAATTGACCTCCACTCTTCTGGGGCACATGAGCAATACGGCAGAGATCTCTGTTTGTCTCTGCTTCACGGCTATCACTGTTTCTGGCGATCCTGCTGTGTGTGCACCAAGGAATGCTGTCTCTTTGTCTCCGACTCAATAAGTGGTACTGTGGTCCTCTGCTATCCTCTGGACACCAGCGATCAGAAGAGACGCTTAAACTTGGAGTGAAGTCAAGCCCTTCTCCTCAATGAGTCGCACCCACGGCAGATGAGATGGTTCTGGGCCACAGGGTCGGAGAGTGCTCTCTCAAACTGGAAAGCACACGGTGGGTGGTCACTGCTGAAGCACAGAAGGGACAGACGACCCTCCTTCCCTCTCTGGGCAGACATGAATGCTGCTCAGGACTCTGGTGGCACGGCCACACCTTGCGCAGAGGGAGAAACGTGTCACAGTCTATTGGCATGACGGAATTCCCTGAAGCTTGCTGGAATGCCTACCAGTGAGAGGCTAAGGACACCACCACGCTGAGTTCCATGACACACCAGTGCCGGAGGCCTGCACGATGGTCCATTTACCCTATGCAGGCCCTTTCAAAGAGGTTCTGTTCTCCAGGTGAGAACACATCCCAGCCTACCAAGTGGCCCCGAAGCTGTGAGGCTGCTACCAACAAAACAACCCAGTTAAGCCATCTTACCTATAGTCCTCATATGCGGTATCTGTGTTCTGCAAATTGTACAAAGAGAGATGTCTCACACTCGATGATTCTGCACGTAGCAGGTGCTTATGCTCCAGTGTCGATGTATCTCCAAAACCTTACACAAAAGGCAAGGGGTGCTGATGCTCCTGGCCAGGACATGGAAAGAATGCCCAGCACTTAAGATGGATGCCAAGGCCCTCGTAGCTGTTTGTGCAAAGGGCTGTAGGCTCAACCACCGCAGCTTCTGTGCTGGGATTGCAGCCCAATCTGTGTCTCGACTCGGCTGCACTCACCGACCATGCCCAGGTGATTTCTTCCTGCCTCTCCTTTCTGCCAGAGGTCTGGGATGCAGGCGTCTATTTCCATGTAGAACTGGCTAACTCAGTGAGATCATAGGGCATGATTCCCTGGCTTCACTGCTTCTGCTGGCCAGAGTTTATGTTCCCTTCATGTTTCAGATGTCCTTTCTTGCGTCACGTAGCTCGGTGTCTTCCGACTGCTCACCCTCACAAGTGTTCTTGTAGGCGCTTCTGTGCACGAATATGCACACATGTCCACACTCACATCCCTGAGAGGAGACTTACACATGTGTGGAGGTACAGGCTTTCTTGTCCAGAAATATGGATTTTGGTAAGCACCCGACATGCTTTGTCCATGTTATTTTCCTTCACTTGCTGGTTGATCCTGTCAGCTTGCACTTCTATCTTATTGATGTGTGCTCAATGTTGACAAAATCTTGGCATTGTTCATGACAGGGACAGACCTGCAGAGAGTCTGGCAGGCCTGGAAGTGCTCGGTATGGACAGCTGAGTGAGTTGTGCCTGTGTTCCACATTCTCCCATAACATCGTGCAGGTTCACAATACCAGTCATGTTGGCATGATTCCATTACTTGTGCTTTGCTTCAGGGAACCAGAAAACAAGGGCCTTTGGGCTCAGCTGACTTGGAGAACTGCATTCTCCGTGTGCACGTCTCTACATCATGCCTTGTCAAGTCTGTGCCCCATTGCATGCCTAAACCCATTAAGGCCCACAGCATTCTGGCTGTGGGCCCCTCTCCTCCTTTTCTTGGAACTTTCTGTGTGCACCTGACTACTGTGCCCCCAGCGCTCCCTCCCTGTAGCTGGAAAAGTCCAACGAGATGCCCAAGGCTCCAACAGCCCCAAGAGACTGTGGCAAGCCGGGAATGATACAATGTCATGAAGAAGTTGCACATGCATCTACAGGGTCTCTTCCAGTAGACGGCATGGGATCTGAGGCCAGAAAGGGAAGGTGGCACCCCTAGAACTAGTCCCTTCAGTTTACTATTACCCAGACCCACGGAGTCCCTGAACAGATGATGCCCTGGCAAACTGGCCCTTTTAGGCCAAGAGCTCATGTCCTTCTTGGGCAGAAAGCACCATTTCTATCTCAAGTGCAGCCAGAGGGCTTGATCTCACCCAAGCCCTCAATAATTTGATAAATGCCAAGCCTTTATTTCAGTTGCTCTCACGAGGCCCAGGTAGGACTCTGGAAAGACAGGCATCCATGCTTGCCGACCTAGCCCACGTGCCAAGGAAGGCAGTCCCAAGCTGTGCCCAGTGACAAAGAACACGGACACCTGGAAAGTAGGATCCCTCTTAGTCTCGCATGGTGCAGATCCCCTAAGACCAAATCGGAGATTCTGCTCCAGCGAGACTGCCAGAATCCACCCTCAATTTCAGACTGTCAGCTTTGCCACGCTGGCATTACAGCCAAGGGCAAGACCCCAGAGGAGGGAAGGGATTCACGTCAGGGGGCTCAGCACGAACCTTGAGGTGTCTTTTGGCAAGACCACGGAAAACCAGCAGGCTCTGAGAGGACCCCAGGGCCCTCCTTGTCTCCCACTGTCTCAAGGTACCTTGGGACAAGCAGCCAGCCCACCATCTTTGTGTCCTCCCACTTTCCTGCCTCACAGGCACACTCGGCAGAGGGACACACATGTACACCCCACACATGTGCTCTCCTCGCATTTCTGCACTTCCAGGGAGGTTGCAAGTGCCTGGCGGCATGCCACGCTCACACCCTGTGCCTGCTAGGTTGCCTGGGGTTTCACACGGACAGCCTACCTCAGCACAGCTGACACGTAGTGTTCGATCATGCCAGTGTGTGCTCCTTCGGGAGGGAGCGTGCTGCCTGACAGGCTGATCCTTGGCAGCACGGACCCAGGACTTCTCCCATGTATTTTCTCACGTATGTGGAACAAGGCTCCAGGGCAGCAGGCTCTCTGTGATTCCTCCTCCTCCGGGTCTCTGCCTTTCTCTACAGGACCTTAGCCTCCTCACCACCACAGGTCCTGCCATAGCCACGTCCAACATTTCCATCAGCTGGCCCACTCTGCCACAGACTCAGGGGTACACAGGCAGTGGTTTCAAAGCCCAGCCGCACCTGATTTGCCCTGGACGAATCCTCTGACAACCCAAACCTCGACCTGGTCCAAATACACAATATAACACGGTAGAAAATGTGAACATGTTTTCTTTTTCGGTCTAGTTGCACACAAGGTGTCCATGCTCTGAATTATCAATGGCCCTCCGTTCCTCTTTCCCACCATGGACAGGATCACTGCAGAGATACTTTGAACAACAACCCTCATTCTGGGGACGCCTCATGACTTTTCTTCTCGTCGCTTGGCAGTTCATCTCCTGACACCTTCATCTGTGCGTCTGCCCTGAGCCAGGAACACACACACACACACACAGACCCACATCAACACAGGTGACACAAGACCACATGTGTATATACACACACACTCGACATGTGGACCCAAACACAAACAGGGAACACAGCTCTGTCAGTAGCTGAAGATGCCCGTTCCCAGCAATGTGGGAAATGGCATCAGTAGGCACCATGTCCTTGCCTTGGGGCCCACTGCCCACCTCGTCCCGCAGCTCTTCCGTATTTTCCGAAGCCGGCCTGAAACCGGTCCCAGCATGTCCTGCGTGGTGGCGGTGAGACGGCAAGTGGTGGATGTGGAAATTCACAGACGACCCCAAAGTCAGCACCTAAGTGCACTGGGATCCCAGAGAGGACACCCTCTAGTCATAGGCTATCCCAGGAGCAGTGGCGGGAGGCAAGGACCCAGAAAATCTCAAACTTTCTGAGCAGCAGAAGGCCGGGGATAGCGCGATTGACCAAAGGGTGATTCTGACAAACAGACGTCATTCACCCTGCCTCGAGCAGAATCACCGAGGATTCTGGCATTGCAACCACAGCTGCTTGGAGGGAGACTTCCTTCACTCACGGCCACACCGAGTCCCCACGCCTCCAGTCTCAGCACGTCACCTGCTACGTGCATGACCCAATCCCAGGCTCCGGAGCCAGCTCGCATGAGCCTCAGGATTCCATTGTGGGAAAGGACAGGGCCTCTGCCTCTAAACGGATGTCCCCTCAGGGTCCCCCTGCAGACCCGCTGACCACCTTTGTTTCTGTCAGCTACCTCTCGTGGCACAAATTTCCTCCCTGGGGTAGTACTTCAGGGGATCGTCCCACGCGTCCTGGCCAATGATCTGATGGCAATAAGAGCAAGGTCAGCCCGGGGCTGACCAGGCCCCTAAGCCTCCCGTGAGAAGCCAAGAGCTCCAACATCAATCGCCAACTGTGCGCAGGCCCAAACCAAACGCACCTCAGCAATCCTGTTCGATTCTGGGCAGTTGTGGCCTGACTGCCAATTGAGAAATTTCAGGCTCCTGGTGTCCAGCCTGCGGCTGGGTGCTCCCCATACAAAGTCCCAGAACCAGTGGACTGGTGTGGAATGACGTGCCCTATACCCTGTAGAAAGACAGGGAGAAAGGGGCAGATGCAGCAGGAGAAACGTCCACCCACACCCCAAACCCCGGCCCCCTTGCATACCCACACTCACCACCGTGGGAGCCACGTTTACCAGTGATGTCAGGGTAACATTCCTTATCAATCACCGTGTGCCAGAAGTACGGGTTGTCCCGAAAGGAGAAGATCAGCTTGCAGCGGGACCTTGGATGGCTCCGTACTTGCACCTGCCAGCACAGGGAGGAAGGAAAAGGTGCAAGCATCGAGGGGCCTCTGCTTGCCTCCCAGGCGGGCCTTAACAGCCTCCATGACGCTTCTGTAAAGTCTCACAGTACAGGCCCATGAATAACACCATCCCCCACCTCCCTGTCAAGTGCCCTACCGACCCATCCTCAGCCTCCCTCTCTGACCTTGAAGTCAATCATGTACCTTAGAAAATCTTCATCCTGGGCGCTGGTTATGATTGACACTTGAGGGTTGTTCATAATCTGCTTTGGGTCAAGGAGACATTCAGGTCACATGCCAGGCCAAAAAGAGCCTGGGGCAACAGCTCTAGTCTGGCCTGGAGAAGGACACTGGAACAAGCATCTGCAAGGTTGCTTGGCACTCGCGCTTGCCCGGCCACGACTCTCTCCTTGAGACCAAGCCTTACCATCAGACCTGCTCATGGCTCTGGGTTTCCTGTGCTGTTTTGCAGCTCAGGTGGTCTGCAACCCAAAAGCAGGGGTGATTTCTCACCTCTGCTGCGCGCCTCCTGGCCCGTGTTTGCTGGGTAGTGGCATGTCACTGGTAACATGGTTAGGACTTGCAGTCCTTGTGATTATTGAATCTGAAGGAAACTGGGGTGTGTGTGTGTTTATATGTATGTCTGAATGTGTGTGTGTGTGTGTGTGTGTGTGTGAGAGAGAGAGACGTCCACGTCTGAGCTATTTCCGGTGATCATCCACATTTACAACAATAAATGTCTGCAGTTGCTGCTCTAGTGTACTCTCTCTGGTCATCCTGACCTAGAGGCCCTGGGTACTGATTCTACTCAGACGGAGGCCTGAAGGGGAAACCACGAGTCATGGCTTTGACACTTACAGGTGTGGCTCTGA
This sequence comes from Dama dama, assembly GCF_033118175.1. Lineage (NCBI taxonomy): Eukaryota > Metazoa > Chordata > Mammalia > Artiodactyla > Cervidae > Dama > Dama dama. Next base: position 14,381,265 of record NC_083715.1, read on the forward strand.
CCAGATACTCCTCGGCTGTGCCTTTGGAACCTGCCAATACCCAGGAACACACTTCTGTCAATGGCCTGCACGACCCTTCCTCTACCCTCGCCACACACCTTCACCCCCCACTCCTGCACATGCTGCTGCTTTTGCTCCACTTCCTCCTCCTCTTCCTGACAGGCAAACAGCTAGTTGCCGCAGGAAGGATACAGCTTTGGCCCAGAAGCCGGGGATGCCCTGCAGTATGGCGCTTCTCCGAACCAAGTGACGCATCCTTCTCACATGGTTCATTCGCATGAAGCGAACGGAGGCCCGGCAGTTTTCGTCACGCAGGGATCTCACTTCCAACTGCAGGGCGGTCAGTGCCTGTAGCACATTTGGCGCCGGCTGCTCACTCGGGCCTCCAGGTCTTTCCAGGCCCTGCTTCTCCAGTGTCTTCTCCTTCAGATCCTGGGAGGATCCCTGATCCCGCTCCTAATCTGCCACAACCTCCACCTCCTCCATAACGTCTTCCGCCAGCAGCTGGCACACTCGCCCAATTCCCGCCTCGTCTCGTTCACCAGTCCCCCTCCGACCCCGCTGTCCTCCACCGCCTACACCACATAAAGGGTGACCTCTTCAACTGCTGTGCTACCTGGTGGCTCCAAAGTCCCATCTGTGCATGGCATGGCAATGGCAGGCCACCTGGCCACTGCCCCCTGAGCACCCGGGCTCCCAGCTAAGAAGGTCCGGAGTCCCGGGACGCTCCCACCTTCCTCTGGCCCCCTCTCAGGCTCCTCTGGGACATGGCTGTGACCCCGAGCTGGGGCAGATGCAAAGGGACCGGACATAATATCACAGCAAGTGGTGCGCAATGGCGGCCCAGGTGTAACCGGATGTGGCTCGCTACCACTTTGGGGTGGGGTGAGATCGGAATGGGCAGCACTTTGGGCCTGGTGTGTGCGGGTGTCCTGAGGTTGAAGAAAGGGCTTCCAGAAAGGCCAGGAGAGGGTGCCCGGAGATCAGCCCAACACGCGAGACCCCTAGGCTGTGAGACAGGCTCAGGTTGCTGGGTCAAATCGAGACCAATGGCAGAGAGGGTAGTGGGCGGCACCCTGAGGGAAACGCCCCTAGACCAGAGGGTGGCTTCTTCTCTTCTTTGGCTCCAGGGCAGAGACGTGGCCACACTCGGCTTCAGGGAGGGCAGGGCTATTGCATCTGGCGTTCCTGAAGGCGCTGGCATTGAATTGGCCTCTGGAATTTCAAGCCATGTGTACTCGCTCTGTAATCCAAAGAGCACACTGCTGTGTCCCATGGGACGGCCCATCCGTGGGAGCTCTCCCTGAGTGTCTAAATGTTAGGCAGGGGCACAAAGTGGCTGGATACTTTCCTCCCAGGGATAGGAGCCTGCTGCTGTCTGGATGGTCGGGGGGTGTGTACAAACCTCAACGTTTGCAACAATTGACCTCCACTCTTCTGGGGCACATGAGCAATACGGCAGAGATCTCTGTTTGTCTCTGCTTCACGGCTATCACTGTTTCTGGCGATCCTGCTGTGTGTGCACCAAGGAATGCTGTCTCTTTGTCTCCGACTCAATAAGTGGTACTGTGGTCCTCTGCTATCCTCTGGACACCAGCGATCAGAAGAGACGCTTAAACTTGGAGTGAAGTCAAGCCCTTCTCCTCAATGAGTCGCACCCACGGCAGATGAGATGGTTCTGGGCCACAGGGTCGGAGAGTGCTCTCTCAAACTGGAAAGCACACGGTGGGTGGTCACTGCTGAAGCACAGAAGGGACAGACGACCCTCCTTCCCTCTCTGGGCAGACATGAATGCTGCTCAGGACTCTGGTGGCACGGCCACACCTTGCGCAGAGGGAGAAACGTGTCACAGTCTATTGGCATGACGGAATTCCCTGAAGCATGCTGGAATGCCTACCAGTGAGAGGCTAAGGACACCACCACGCTGAGTTCCATGACACACCAGTGCCGGAGGCCTGCACGATGGCCCGTTTACCCTATGCAGGCCCTTTCAAAGAGGTTCTGTTCTCCAGGTGAGAACACATCCCAGCCTACCAAGTGGCCCTGAAGCTGTGAGGCTGCTACCAACAAAACGACCCAGCTAATCCATCTTACCTATAGTCCTCATATGCGGTATCTGTGTTCTGCAAATTGTACAAAGAGAGATGTCTCACACTCGATGATTCTGCACGTAGCAGGTGCTTATGCTCCAGTGTCGATGTATCTCCAAAACCTTACACAAAAGGCAAGGGGTGCTGATGCTCCTGGCCAGGACATGGAAAGAATGCCCAGCACTTAAGATGGATGCCAAGGCCCTCGTAGCTGTTTGTGCAAAGGGCTGTAGGCTCAACCACCGCAGCTTCTGTGCTGGGATTGCAGCCCAATCTGTGTCTCGGCTCGGCTGCACTCACCGACCATGCCCAGGTGATTTCTTCCTGCCTCTCCTTTCTGCCAGAGGTCTGGGATGCAGGCGTCTATTTCCATGTAGAACTGGCTAACTCAGTGAGATCATAGGGCATGATTCCCTGGCTTCACTGCTTCTGCTGGCCAGAGTTTATGTTCCCTTCATGTTTCAGATGTCCTTTCTTGCGTCACCTAGCTCGGTGTCTTCCGACTGCTCACCCTCACAAGTGTTCTTGTAGGCGCTTCTGTGCACGAATATGCACACATGTCCACACTCACATCCCTGAGAGGAGACTTACACATGTGTGGAGGTACAGGCTTTCTTGTCCAGAAATATGGATTTTGGTAAGCACCCGACATGCTTTGTCCATGTTATTTTCCTTCACTTGCTGGTTGATCCTGTCAGCTTGCACTTCTATCTTATTGATGTGTGCTCAATGTTGACAAAATCTTGGCATTGTTCATGACAGGGACAGACCTGCAGAGAGTCTGGCAGGCCTGGAAGTGCTCGGTATGGACAGCTGAGTGAGTTGTGCCTGTGTTCCACATTCTCCCATAACATCGTGCAGGTTCACAATACCAGTCATGTTGGCATGATTCCATTACTTGTGCTTTGCTTCAGGGAACCAGAAAACAAGGGCCTTTGGGCTCAGCTGACTTGGAGAACTGCATTCTCCGTGTGCACGTCTCTACATCATGCCTTGTCAAGTCTGTGCCCCATTGCATGCCTAAACCCATTAAGGCCCACAGCATTCTGGCTGTGGGCCCCTCTCCTCCTTTTCTTGGAACTTTCTGTGTGCACCTGACTACTGTGCCCCCAGCGCTCCCTCCCTGTAGCTGGAAAAGTCCAACGAGATGCCCAAGGCTCCAACAGCCCCAAGAGACTGTGGCAAGCCGGGAATGATACAATGTCATGAAGAAGTTGCACATGCATCTACAGGGTCTCTTCCAGTAGACGGCATGGGATCTGAGGCCAGAAAGGGAAGGTGGCACCCCTAGAACTAGTCCCTTCAGTTTACTATTACCCAGACCCACGGAGTCCCTGAACAGATGATGCCCTGGCAAACTGGCCCTTTTAGGCCAAGAGCTCATGTCCTTCTTGGGCAGAAAGCACCATTTCTATCTCAAGTGCAGCCAGAGGGCTTGATCTCACCCAAGCCCTCAATAATTTGATAAATGCCAAGCCTTTATTTCAGTTGCTCTCACGAGGCCCGGGTAGGACTCTGGAAAGACAGGCATCCATGCTTGCCGACCTAGCCCACGTGCCAAGGAAGGCAGTCCCAAGCTGTGCCCAGTGACAAAGAACACGGACACCTGGAAAGTAGGATCCCTCTTAGTCTCGCATGGTGCAGATCCCCTAAGACCAAATCGGAGATTCTGCTCCAGCGAGACTGCCAGAATCCACCCTCAATTTCAGACTGTCAGCTTTGCCACGCTGGCATTACAGCCAAGGGCAAGACCCCAGAGGAGGGAAGGGATTCACGTCAGGGGGCTCAGCACGAACCTTGAGGTGCCTTTTGGCAAGACCATGGAAAACCAGCAGGCTCTGAGAGGACCCCAGGGCCCTCCTGTCTCCCACTGTCTCAAGGTACCTTGGGACAAGCAGCCAGCCCACCATCTTTGTGTCCTCCCACTTTCCTGCCTCACAGGCACACTCGGCAGAGGGACACACATGTACACCCCACACATGTGCTCTCCTCGCATTTCTGCACTTCCAGGGAGGTTGCAAGTGCCTGGCGGCATGCCACGCTCACACCCTGTGCCTGCTAGGTTGCCTGGGGTTTCACACGGACAGCCTACCTCAGCACAGCTGACACGTAGTGTTCGATCATGCCAGTGTGTGCTCCTTCGGGAGGGAGCGTGCTGCCTGACAGGCTGATCCTTGGCAGCACGGACCCAGGACTTCTCCCATGTATTTTCTCACGTATGTGGAACAAGGCTCCAGGGCAGCAGGCTCTCTGTGATTCCTCCTCCTCCGGGTCTCTGCCTTTCTCTACAGGACCTTAGCCTCCTCACCACCACAGGTCCTGCCATAGCCACGTCCAACATTTCCATCAGCTGGCCCACTCTGCCACAGACTCAGGGGTACACAGGCAGTGGTTTCAAAGCCCAGCCGCACCTGATTTGCCCTGGACGAATCCTCTGACAACCCAAACCTCGACCTGGTCCAAATACACAATATAATACGGTAGAAAATGTGAACATGTTTTCTTTTTCGGTCTAGTTGCACACAAGGTGTCCATGCTCTGAATTATCAATGGCCCTCCGTTCCTCTTTCCCACCATGGACAGGATCACTGCAGAGATACTTTGAACAACAACCCTCATTCTGGGGACGCCTCATGACTTTTCTTCTCGTCGCTTGGCAGTTCATCTCCTGACACCTTCATCTGTGCGTCTGCCCTGAGCCAGGAACACACACACACACACACAGACCCACATCAACACAGGTGACACAAGACCACATGTGTATATACACACACACTCGACATGTGGACCCAAACACAAACAGGGAACACAGCTCTGTCAGTAGCTGAAGATGCCCGTTCCCAGCAATGTGGGAAATGGCATCAGTAGGCACCATGTCCTTGCCTTGGGGCCCGCTGCCCACCTCGTCCCGCAGCTCTTCCGTATTTTCCGAAGCCGGCCTGAAACCGGTCCCAGCATGTCCTGCGTGGTGGCGGTGAGACGGCAAGTGGTGGATGTGGAAATTCACAGACGACCCCAAAGTCAGCACCTAAGTGCACTGGGATCCCAGAGAGGACACCCTCTAGTCATAGGCTATCCCAGGAGCAGTGGCGGGAGGCAAGGACCCAGAAAATCTCAAACTTTCTGAGCAGCAGAAGGCCGGGGATAGCGCGATTGACCAAAGGGTGATTCTGACAAACAGACGTCATTCACCCTGCCTCGAGCAGAATCACCGAGGATTCTGGCATTGCAACCACAGCTGCTTGGAGGGAGACTTCCTTCACTCACGGCCACACCGAGTCCCCACGCCTCCAGTCTCAGCACGTCACCTGCTACGTGCATGACCCAATCCCAGGCTCCGCAGCCAGCTCGCATGAGCCTCAGGATTCCATTGTGGGAAAGGACAGGGCCTCTGCCTCTAAACGGATGTCCCCTCAGGGTCCCCCTGCAGACCCGCTCACCACCTTTGTTTCTGTCAGCTACCTCTCGTGGCACAAATTTCCTCCCTGGGGTAGTACTTCAGGGGATCGTCCCACGCGTCCTGGCCAATGATCTGATGGCAATAAGAGCAAGGTCAGCCCGGGGCTGACCAGGCCCCTAAGCCTCCCGTGAGAAGCCAAGAGCTCCAACATCAATCGCCAACTGTGCGCAGGCCCAAACCAAACGCACCTCAGCAATCCTGTTCGATTCTGGGCAGTTGTGGCCTGACTGCCAATTGAGAAATTTCAGGCTCCTGGTGTCCAGCCTGCGGCTGGGTGCTCCCCATACAAAGTCCCAGAACCAGTGGACTGGTGTGGAATGACGTGCCCTATACCCTGTAGAAAGACAGGGAGAAAGGGGCAGATGCAGCAGGAGAAACGTCCACCCACACCCCAAACCCCGGCCACCTTGCATACCCACACTCACCACCGTGGGAGCCACGTTTACCAGTGATGTCAGGGTAACATTCCTTATCAATCACCGTGTGCCAGAAGTACGGGTTGTCCCGAAAGGAGAAGATCAGCTTGCAGCGGGACCTTGGATGGCTCCGTACTTGCACCTGCCAGCACAGGGAGGAAGGAAAAGGTGCAAGCATCGAGGGGCCTCTGCTTGCCTCCCAGGCGGGCCTTAACAGCCTCCATGACGCCTCTGTAAAGTCTCACAGTACAGGCCCATGAATAACACCATCCCCCACCTCCCTGTTAAGTGCCCTACCGACCCATCCTCAGCCTCCCTCTCTGACCTTGAAGTCAATCATGTACCTTAGAAAATCTTCATCCTGGGCGCTGATTATGATTGACACTTGAGGGTTGTTCATAATCTGCTTTGGGTCAAGGAGACATTCAGGTCACATGCCGGGCCAAAAAGAGCCTGGGGCAACAGCTCTAGTCTGGCCTGGAGAAGGACACTGGAACAAGCATCTGCAAGGTTGCTTGGCACTCGCGCTTGCCCGGCCACGACTCTCTCCTTCAGACCAAGCCTTACCATCAGACCTGCTCATGGCTCTGGGTTTCCTGTGCTGTTTTGCAGCTCAGGTGGTCTGCAACCCAAAAGCAGGGGTGATTTCTCACCTCTGCTGCGCGCCTCCTGGCCCGTGTTTGCTGGGTAGTGGCATGTCACTGGTAACATGGTTAGGACTTGCAGTCCTTGTGATTATTGAATCTGAAGGAAACTGGGGTGTGTGTGTGTTTATATGTATGTCTGAATGTGTGTGTGTGTGTGTGTGTGTGTGTGTGAGAGAGAGAGACGTCCACGTCTGAGCTATTTCCGGTGATCATCCACATTTACAACAATAAATGTCTGCAGTTGCTGCTCTAGTGTACTCTCTCTGGTCATCCTGACCTAGAGGCCCTGGGTACTGATTCTACTCAGACGGAGGCCTGAAGGGGAAACCACGAGTCATGGCTTTGACACTTACAGGTGTGGCTCTGACCAGATACTCCTCGGCTGTGCCTTTGGAACCTGCCAATACCCAGGAACACACTTCTGTCAATGGCCTGCAGGACCCTTCCTCTACCCTCGCCACACACCTTCACCCCCCACTCCTGCACATGCTGCTGCTTTTGCTCCACTTCCTCCTCCTCTTCCTGACAGGCAAACAGCTAGTTGCCGCAGGAAGGATACAGCTTTGGCCCAGAAGCCGGGGATGCCCTGCAGTATGGCGCTTCTCCGAACCAAGTGACGCATCCTTCTCACATGGTTCATTCGCATGAAGCGAACGGAGGCCCGGCAGTTTTCGTCACGCAGGGATCTCACTTCCAACTGCAGGGCGGTCAGTGCCTGTAGCACATTTGGCGCCGGCTGCTCACTCGGGCCTCCAGGTCTTTCCAGGCCCTGCTTCTCCAGTGTCTTCTCCTTCAGATCCTGGGAGGATCCCTGATCCCGCTCCTAATCTGCCACAACCTCCACCTCCTCCATAACGTCTTCCACCAGCAGCTGGCACACTCGCCCAATTCCCGCCTCGTCTCGTCCACCAGTCCCCCTCCGACCCCGCTGTCCTCCACCGCCTACACCACATAAAGGGTGACCTCTTCAACTGCTGTGCTACCTGGTGGCTCCAAAGTCCCATCTGTGCATGGCATGGCAATGGCAGGCCACCTGGCCACTGCCCCCTGAGCACCCGGGCTCCCAGCTAAGAAGGTCCGGAGTCCCGGGACGCTCCCACCTTCCTCTGGCCCCCTCTCAGGCTCCTCTGGGACATGGCTGTGACCCCGAGCTGGGGCAGATGCAAAGGGACCGGACATAATATCACAGCAAGTGGTGCGCAATGGCGGCCCAGGTGTAACCGGATGTGGCTCGCTACCACATTGGGGTGGGGTGAGATCGGAATGGGCAGCACTTTGGGCCTGGTGTGTGCGGGTGTCCTGAGGTTGAAGAAAGGGCTTCCAGAAAGGCCAGGAGAGGGTGCCCGGAGATCAGCCCAACACGCGAGACCCCTAGGCTGTGAGACAGGCTCAGGTTGCTGGGTCAAATTGAGACCAATGGCAGAGAGGGTAGTGGGCGGCACCCTGAGGGAAACGCCCCTAGACCAGAGGGTGGCTTCCTCTCTTCTTTGGCTCCAGGGCAGAGACGTGGCCACACTCGGCTTCAGGGAGGGCAGGGCTATTGCATCTGGCGTTCCTGAAGGCGCTGGCATTGAATTGGCCTCTGGAATTTCAAGCCATGTGTACTCGCTCTGTAATCCAAAGAGCACACTGCTGTGTCCCATGGGACGGCCCATCCGTGGGAGCTCTCCCTGAGTGTCTAAATGTTAGGCAGGGGCACAAAGTGGCTGGATACTTTCCTCCCAGGGATAGGAGCCTGCTGCTGTCTGGATGGTCGGGGGGTGTGTACAAACCTCAACGTTTGCAAAAATTGACCTCCACTCTTCAGGGGCAAAAGAGCAATACGGCAGAGATCTCTGTTTGTCTCTGCTTCACGCCTATCACTGTTTCTGGCGATCCTGCTGTGTGTGCACCAAGGAATGCTGTCTCTTTGTCTCCGACTCAATAAGTGGTACTGTGGTCCTCTGCTATTCTCTGGACACCAGCGATCAGAAGAGACGCTTAACCTTGGAGTGAAGTCAAGCCCTTCTCCTCAATGAGTCGCACCCACGGCAGATGAGATGGTTCTGGGCCACAGGGTCGGAGAGTGCTCTCTCAAACTGGAAAGCACACGGTGGGTGGTCACTGCTGAAGCACAGAAGGGACAGACGACCCTCCTTCCCTCTCTGGGCAGACATGAATGCTGCACAGGACTCTGGTGGCACGGCCACACCTTGTGCAGAGGGAGAAACGTGTCACAGTCTATTGGCATGACGGAATTCCCTGAAGCATGCTGGAATGCCTACCAGTGAGAGGCTAAGGACACCAACCACGCTGAGTTCCATGACACACCAGTGCCGGAGGCCTGCACGATGGCCCATTTACCCTATGCAGGCCCTTTCAAAGAGGTTCTGTTCTCCAGGTGAGAACACATCCCAGCCTACCAAGTGGCCCCGAAGCTGTGAGGCTGCTACCAACAAAACGACCCAGCTAAGCCATCTTACCTATAGTCCTCATATGCGGTATCTGTGTTCTGCAAATTGTACAAAGAGAGATGTCTCACACTCGATGATTCTGCACGTAGCAGGTGCTTATGCTCCAGTGTCGATGTATCTCCAAAACCTTACACAAAAGGCAAGGGGTGCTGATGCTCCTGGCCAGGACATGGAAAGAATGCCCAGCACTTAAGATGGATGCCAAGGCCCTCGTAGCTGTTTGTGCAAAGGGCTGTAGGCTCAACCACCGCAGCTTCTGTGCTGGGATTGCAGCCCAATCTGTGTCTCGGCTCGGCTGCACTCACCGACCACGCCCAGGTGATTTCTTCCTGCCTCTCCTTTCTGCCAGAGGTCTGGGATGCAGGCGTCTATTTCCATGTAGAACTGGCTAACTCAGTGAGATCATAGGGCATGATTCCCTGGCTTCACTGCTTCTGCTGGCCAGAGTTTATGTTCCCTTCATGTTTCAGATGTCCTTTCTTGCGACACCTAGCTCGGTGTCTTCCGACTGCTCACCCTCACAAGTGTCTTGTAGGCGCTTCTGTGCACGAATATGCACACATGTCCACGCTCACATCCCTGAGAGGAGACTTACACATGTGTGGAGGTACAGGCTTTCTTGTCCAGAAATATGGATTTTGGTAAGCACCCGACATGCTTTGTCCATGTTATTTTCCTTCACTTGCTGGTTGATCCTGTCAGCTTGCACTTCTATCTTATTGATGTGTGCTCAATGTTGACAAAATCTTGGCATTGTTCATGACAGGGACAGACCTGCAGAGAGTCTGGCAGGCCTGGAAGTGCTCGGTATGGACAGCTGAGTGAGTTGTGCCTGTGTTCCACATTCTCCCATAACATCGTGCAGGTTCACAATACCAGTCATGTTGGCATGATTCCATTACTTGTGCTTTGCTTCAGGGAACCAGAAAACAAGGGCCTTTGGGCTCAGCTGACTTGGAGAACTGCATTCTCCGTGTGCACGTCTCTACATCATGCCTTGTCAAGTCTGTGCCCCATTGCATGCCTAAACCCATTAAGGCCCACAGCATTCTGGCTGTGGGCCCCTCTCCTCCTTTTCTTGGAACTTTCTGTGTGCACCTGACTACTGTGCCCCCAGCGCTCCCTCCCTGTAGCTGGAAAAGTCCAACGAGATGCCCAAGGCTCCAACAGCCCCAAGAGACTGTGGCAAGCCGGGAATGATACAATGTCATGAAGAAGTTGCACATGCATCTACAGGGTCTCTTCCAGTAGACGGCATGGGATCTGAGGCCAGAAAGGGAAGGTGGCACCCCTAGAACTAGTCCCTTCAGTTTACTATTACCCAGACCCACGGAGTCCCTGAACAGATGATGCCCTGGCAAACTGGCCCTTTTAGGCCAAGAGCTCATGTCCTTCTTGGGCAGAAAGCACCATTTCTATCTCAAGTGCAGCCAGAGGGCTTGATCTCACCCAAGCCCTCAATAATTTGATAAATGCCAAGCCTTTATTTCAGTTGCTCTCACGAGGCCCGGGTAGGACTCTGGAAAGACAGGCATCCATGCTTGCCGACCTAGCCCACGTGCCAAGGAAGGCAGTCCCAAGCTGTGCCCAGTGACAAAGAACACGGACACCTGGAAAGTAGGATCCCTCTTAGTCTCGCATGGTGCAGATCCCCTAAGACCAAATCGGAGATTCTGCTCCAGCGAGACTGCCAGAATCCACCCTCAATTTCAGACTGTCAGCTTTGCCACGCTGGCATTACAGCCAAGGGCAAGACCCCAGAGGAGGGAAGGGATTCACGTCAGGGGGCTCAGCACGAACCTTGAGGTGCCTTTTGGCAAGACCATGGAAAACCAGCAGGCTCTGAGAGGACCCCAGGGCCCTCCTGTCTCCCACTGTCTCAAGGTACCTTGGGACAAGCAGCCAGCCCACCATCTTTGTGTCCTCCCACTTTCCTGCCTCACAGGCACACTCGGCAGAGGGACACACATGTACACCCCACACATGTGCTCTCCTCGCATTTCTGCACTTCCAGGGAGGTTGCAAGTGCCTGGCGGCATGCCACGCTCACACCCTGGGCCTGCTAGGTTGCCTGGGGTTTCACACGGACAGCCTACCTCAGCACAGCTGACACGTAGTGTTCGATCATGCCAGTGTGTGCTCCTTCGGGAGGGAGCGTGCTGCCTGACAGGCTGATCCTTGGCAGCACGGACCCAGGACTTCTCCCATGTATTTTCTCACGTATGTGGAACAAGGCTCCAGGGCAGCAGGCTCTCTGTGACTCCTCCTCCTCCGGGTCTCTGCCTTTCTCTACAGGACCTTAGCCTCCTCACCACCACAGGTCCTGCCATAGCCACGTCCAACATTTCCATCAGCTGGCCCACTCTGCCACAGACTCAGGGGTACACAGGCAGTGGTTTCAAAGCCCAGCCGCACCTGATTTGCCCTGGACGAATCCTCTGACAACCCAAACCTCGACCTGGTCCAAATACACAATATAATACGGTAGAAAATGTGAACATGTTTTCTTTTTCGGTCTAGTTGCACACAAGGTGTCCATGCTCTGAATTATCAATGGCCCTCCGTTCCTCTTTCCCACCATGGACAGGATCACTGCAGAGATACTTTGAACAACAACCCTCATTCTGGGGACGCCTCATGACTTTTCTTCTCGTCGCTTGGCAGTTCATCTCCTGACACCTTCATCTGTGCGTCTGCCCTGAGCCAGGAACACACACACACACACACAGACCCACATCAACACAGGTGACACAAGACCACATGTGTATATACACACACACTCGACATGTGGACCCAAACACAAACAGGGAACACAGCTCTGTCAGTAGCTGAAGATGCCCGTTCCCAGCAATGTGGGAAATGGCATCAGTAGGCACCATGTCCTTGCCTTGGGGCCCGCTGCCCACCTCGTCCCGCAGCTCTTCCGTATTTTCCGAAGCCGGCCTGAAACCGGTCCCAGCATGTCCTGCGTGGTGGCGGTGAGACGGCAAGTGGTGGATGTGGAAATTCACAGACGACCCCAAAGTCAGCACCTAAGTGCACTGGGATCCCAGAGAGGACACCCTCTAGTCATAGGCTATCCCAGGAGCAGTGGCGGGAGGCAAGGACCCAGAAAATCTCAAACTTTCTGAGCAGCAGAAGGCCGGGGATAGCGCGATTGACCAAAGGGTGATTCTGACAAACAGACGTCATTCACCCTGCCTCGAGCAGAATCACCGAGGATTCTGGCATTGCAACCACAGCTGCTTGGAGGGAGACTTCCTTCACTCACGGCCACACCGAGTCCCCACGCCTCCAGTCTCAGCACGTCACCTGCTACGTGCATGACCCAATCCCAGGCTCCGCAGCCAGCTCGCATGAGCCTCAGGATTCCATTGTGGGAAAGGACAGGGCCTCTGCCTCTAAACGGATGTCCCCTCAGGGTCCCCCTGCAGACCCGCTGACCACCTTTGTTTCTGTCAGCTACCTCTCGTGGCACAAATTTCCTCCCTGGGGTAGTACTTCAGGGGATCGTCCCACGCGTCCTGGCCAATGATCTGATGGCAATAAGAGCAAGGTCAGCCCGGGGCTGACCAGGCCCCTAAGCCTCCCGTGAGAAGCCAAGAGCTCCAACATCAATCGCCAACTGTGCGCAGGCCCAAACCAAACGCACCTCAGCAATCCTGTTCGATTCTGGGCAGTTGTGGCCTGACTGCCAATTGAGAAATTTCAGGCTCCTGGTGTCCAGCCTGCGGCTGGGTGCTCCCCATACAAAGTCCCAGAACCAGTGGACTGGTGTGGAATGACGTGCCCTATACCCTGTAGAAAGACAGGGAGAAAGGGGCAGATGCAGCAGGAGAAACGTCCACCCACACCCCAAACCCCGGCCCCCTTGCATACCCACACTCACCACCGTGGGAGCCACGTTTACCAGTGATGTCAGGGTAACATTCCTTATCAATCACCGTGTGCCAGAAGTACGGGTTGTCCCGAAAGGAGAAGATCAGCTTGCAGCGGGACCTTGGATGGCTCCGTACTTGCACCTGCCAGCACAGGGAGGAAGGAAAAGGTGCAAGCATCGAGGGGCCTCTGCTTGCCTCCCAGGCGGGCCTTAACAGCCTCCATGACGCCTCTGTAAAGTCTCACAGTACAGGCCCATGAATAACACCATCCCCCACCTCACTGTTAAGTGCCCTACCGACCCATCCTCAGCCTCCCTCTCTGACCTTGAAGTCAATCATGTACCTTAGAAAATCTTCATCCTGGGCGCTGATTATGATTGACACTTGAGGGTTGTTCATAATCTGCTTTGGGTCAAGGAGACATTCAGGTCACATGCCGGGCCAAAAAGAGCCTGGGGCAACAGCTCTAGTCTGGCCTGGAGAAGGACACTGGAACAAGCATCTGCAAGGTTGCTTGGCACTCGCGCTTGCCCGGCCACGACTCTCTCCTTCAGACCAAGCCTTACCATCAGACCTGCTCATGGCTCTGGGTTTCCTGTGCTGTTTTGCAGCTCAGGTGGTCTGCAACCCAAAAGCAGGGGTGATTTCTCACCTCTGCTGCGCGCCTCCTGGCCCGTGTTTGCTGGGTAGTGGCATGTCACTGGTAACATGGTTAGGACTTGCAGTCCTTGTGATTATTGAATCTGAAGGAAACTGGGGTGTGTGTGTGTTTATATGTATGTCTGAATGTGTGTGTGTGTGTGTGTGTGTGTGTGTGAGAGAGAGAGACGTCCACGTCTGAGCTATTTCCGGTGATCATCCACATTTACAACAATAAATGTCTGCAGTTGCTGCTCTAGTGTACTCTCTCTGGTCATCCTGACCTAGAGGCCCTGGGTACTGATTCTACTCAGACGGAGGCCTGAAGGGGAAACCACGAGTCATGGCTTTGACACTTACAGGTGTGGCTCTGACCAGATACTCCTCGGCTGTGCCTTTGGAACCTGCCAATACCCAGGAACACACTTCTGTCAATGGCCTGCAGGACCCTTCCTCTACCCTCGCCACACACCTTCACCCCCCACTCCTGCACATGCTGCTGCTTTTGCTCCACTTCCTCCTCCTCTTCCTGACAGGCAAACAGCTAGTTGCCGCAGGAAGGATACAGCTTTGGCCCAGAAGCCGGGGATGCCCTGCAGTATGGCGCTTCTCCGAACCAAGTGACGCATCCTTCTCACATGGTTCATTCGCATGAAGCGAACGGAGGCCCGGCAGTTTTCGTCACGCAGGGATCTCACTTCCAACTGCAGGGCGGTCAGTGCCTGTAGCACATTTGGCGCCGGCTGCTCACTCGGGCCTCCAGGTCTTTCCAGGCCCTGCTTCTCCAGTGTCTTCTCCTTCAGATCCTGGGAGGATCCCTGATCCCGCTCCTAATCTGCCACAACCTCCACCTCCTCCATAACGTCTTCCACCAGCAGCTGGCACACTCGCCCAATTCCCGCCTCGTCTCGTCCACCAGTCCCCCTCCGACCCCGCTGTCCTCCACCGCCTACACCACATAAAGGGTGACCTCTTCAACTGCTGTGCTACCTGGTGGCTCCAAAGTCCCATCTGTGCATGGCATGGCAATGGCAGGCCACCTGGCCACTGCCCCCTGAGCACCCGGGCTCCCAGCTAAGAAGGTCCGGAGTCCCGGGACGCTCCCACCTTCCTCTGGCCCCCTCTCAGGCTCCTCTGGGACATGGCTGTGACCCCGAGCTGGGGCAGATGCAAAGGGACCGGACATAATATCACAGCAAGTGGTGCGCAATGGCGGCCCAGGTGTAACCGGATGTGGCTCGCTACCACATTGGGGTGGGGTGAGATCGGAATGGGCAGCACTTTGGGCCTGGTGTGTGCGGGTGTCCTGAGGTTGAAGAAAGGGCTTCCAGAAAGGCCAGGAGAGGGTGCCCGGAGATCAGCCCAACACGCGAGACCCCTAGGCTGTGAGACAGGCTCAGGTTGCTGGGTCAAATTGAGACCAATGGCAGAGAGGGTAGTGGGCGGCACCCTGAGGGAAACGCCCCTAGACCAGAGGGTGGCTTCCTCTCTTCTTTGGCTCCAGGGCAGAGACGTGGCCACACTCGGCTTCAGGGAGGGCAGGGCTATTGCATCTGGCGTTCCTGAAGGCGCTGGCATTGAATTGGCCTCTGGAATTTCAAGCCATGTGTACTCGCTCTGTAATCCAAAGAGCACACTGCTGTGTCCCATGGGACGGCCCATCCGTGGGAGCTCTCCCTGAGTGTCTAAATGTTAGGCAGGGGCACAAAGTGGCTGGATACTTTCCTCCCAGGGATAGGAGCCTGCTGCTGTCTGGATGGTCGGGGGGTGTGTACAAACCTCAACGTTTGCAAAAATTGACCTCCACTCTTCAGGGGCAAAAGAGCAATACGGCAGAGATCTCTGTTTGTCTCTGCTTCACGCCTATCACTGTTTCTGGCGATCCTGCTGTGTGTGCACCAAGGAATGCTGTCTCTTTGTCTCCGACTCAATAAGTGGTACTGTGGTCCTCTGCTATTCTCTGGACACCAGCGATCAGAAGAGACGCTTAACCTTGGAGTGAAGTCAAGCCCTTCTCCTCAATGAGTCGCACCCACGGCAGATGAGATGGTTCTGGGCCACAGGGTCGGAGAGTGCTCTCTCAAACTGGAAAGCACACGGTGGGTGGTCACTGCTGAAGCACAGAAGGGACAGACGACCCTCCTTCCCTCTCTGGGCAGACATGAATGCTGCACAGGACTCTGGTGGCACGGCCACACCTTGTGCAGAGGGAGAAACGTGTCACAGTCTATTGGCATGACGGAATTCCCTGAAGCATGCTGGAATGCCTACCAGTGAGAGGCTAAGGACACCAACCACGCTGAGTTCCATGACACACCAGTGCCGGAGGCCTGCACGATGGCCCATTTACCCTATGCAGGCTCTTTCAAAGAGGTTCTGTTCTCCAGGTGAGAACACATCCCAGCCTACCAAGTGGCCCCGAAGCTGTGAGGCTGCTACCAACAAAACGACCCAGCTAAGCCATCTTACCTATAGTCCTCATATGCGGTATCTGTGTTCTGCAAATTGTACAAAGAGAGATGTCTCACACTCGATGATTCTGCACGTAGCAGGTGCTTATGCTCCAGTGTCGATGTATCTCCAAAACCTTACACAAAAGGCAAGGGGTGCTGATGCTCCTGGCCAGGACATGGAAAGAATGCCCAGCACTTAAGATGGATGCCAAGGCCCTCGTAGCTGTTTGTGCAAAGGGCTGTAGGCTCAACCACCGCAGCTTCTGTGCTGGGATTGCAGCCCAATCTGTGTCTCGGCTCGGCTGCACTCACCGACCACGCCCAGGTGATTTCTTCCTGCCTCTCCTTTCTGCCAGAGGTCTGGGATGCAGGCGTCTATTTCCATGTAGAACTGGCTAACTCAGTGAGATCATAGGGCATGATTCCCTGGCTTCACTGCTTCTGCTGGCCAGAGTTTATGTTCCCTTCATGTTTCAGATGTCCTTTCTTGCGACACCTAGCTCGGTGTCTTCCGACTGCTCACCCTCACAAGTGTCTTGTAGGCGCTTCTGTGCACGAATATGCACACATGTCCACGCTCACATCCCTGAGAGGAGACTTACACATGTGTGGAGGTACAGGCTTTCTTGTCCAGAAATATGGATTTTGGTAAGCACCCGACATGCTTTGTCCATGTTATTTTCCTTCACTTGCTGGTTGATCCTGTCAGCTTGCACTTCTATCTTATTGATGTGTGCTCAATGTTGACAAAATCTTGGCATTGTTCATGACAGGGACAGACCTGCAGAGAGTCTGGCAGGCCTGGAAGTGCTCGGTATGGACAGCTGAGTGAGTTGTGCCTGTGTTCCACATTCTCCCATAACATCGTGCAGGTTCACAATACCAGTCATGTTGGCATGATTCCATTACTTGTGCTTTGCTTCAGGGAACCAGAAAACAAGGGCCTTTGGGCTCAGCTGACTTGGAGAACTGCATTCTCCGTGTGCACGTCTCTACATCATGCCTTGTCAAGTCTGTGCCCCATTGCATGCCTAAACCCATTAAGGCCCACAGCATTCTGGCTGTGGGCCCCTCTCCTCCTTTTCTTGGAACTTTCTGTGTGCACCTGACTACTGTGCCCCCAGCGCTCCCTCCCTGTAGCTGGAAAAGTCCAACGAGATGCCCAAGGCTCCAACAGCCCCAAGAGACTGTGGCAAGCCGGGAATGATACAATGTCATGAAGAAGTTGCACATGCATCTACAGGGTCTCTTCCAGTAGACGGCATGGGATCTGAGGCCAGAAAGGGAAGGTGGCACCCCTAGAACTAGTCCCTTCAGTTTACTATTACCCAGACCCACGGAGTCCCTGAACAGATGATGCCCTGGCAAACTGGCCCTTTTAGGCCAAGAGCTCATGTCCTTCTTGGGCAGAAAGCACCATTTCTATCTCAAGTGCAGCCAGAGGGCTTGATCTCACCCAAGCCCTCAATAATTTGATAAATGCCAAGCCTTTATTTCAGTTGCTCTCACGAGGCCCAGGTAGGACTCTGGAAAGACAGGCATCCATGCTTGCCGACCTAGCCCACGTGCCAAGGAAGGCAGTCCCAAGCTGTGCCCAGTGACAAAGAACACGGACACCTGGAAAGTAGGATCCCTCTTAGTCTCGCATGGTGCAGATCCCCTAAGACCAAATCGGAGATTCTGCTCCAGCGAGACTGCCAGAATCCACCCTCAATTTCAGACTGTCAGCTTTGCCACGCTGGCATTACAGCCAAGGGCAAGACCCCAGAGGAGGGAAGGGATTCACGTCAGGGGGCTCAGCACGAACCTTGAGGTGTCTTTTGGCAAGACCACGGAAAACCAGCAGGCTCTGAGAGGACCCCAGGGCCCTCCTTGTCTCCCACTGTCTCAAGGTACCTTGGGACAAGCAGCCAGCCCACCATCTTTGCGTCCTCCCACTTTCCTGCCTCACAGGCACACTCGGCAGAGGGACACACATGTACACCCCACACATGTGCTCTCCTCGCATTTCTGCACTTCCAGGGAGGTTGCAAGTGCCTGGCGGCATGCCACGCTCACACCCTGTGCCTGCTAGGTTGCCTGGGGTTTCACACGGACAGCCTACCTCAGCACAGCTGACACGTAGTATTCGATCATGTCAGTGTGTGCTCCTTCGGGAGGGAGCGTGCTGCCTGACAGGCTGATCCTTGGCAGCACGGACCCAGGACTTCTCCCATTATTTTTTCACATATGTGGAACAAGGCTCCAGGGCAGCAGGCTCTCTGTGACTCCTCCTCCTCCGGGTCTCTGCCCTTCTCTACAGGACCTTAGCCTCCTCACCACCACAGGTCCTGCCATAGCCACGTCCAATATTTCCATCAGCTGGCCCACTCTGCCACAGACTCAGGGGTACACAGGCAGTGGTTTCAAAGCCCAGCCGCACCTGATTTGCCCTGGACGAATCCTCTGACAACCCAAACCTCGACCTGGTCCAAATACACAATATAACACGGTAGAAAATGTGAACATGTTTTCTTTTTCGGTCTAGTTGCACACAAGGTGTCCATGCTCTGAATTATCAATGGCCCTCCGTTCCTCTTTCCCACCATGGACAGGATCACTGCAGAGATACTTTGAACAACAACCCTCATTCTGGGGACGCCTCATGACTTTTCTTCTCGTCGCTTGGCAGTTCATCTCCTGACACCTTCATCTGTGCGTCTGCCCTGAGCCAGGAACACACACACACACACACAGACCCACATTAACACAGGTGACACAAGACCACATGTGTATATACACACACACTCGACATGTGGACCCAAACACAAACAGGGAACACAGCTCTGTCAGTAGCTGAAGATGCCCGTTCCCAGCAATGTGGGAAATGGCATCAGTAGGCACCATGTCCTTGCCTTGGGGCCCGCTGCCCACCTCGTCCCGCAGCTCTTCCGTATTTTCCGAAGCCGGCCTGAAACCGGTCCCAGCATGTCCTGCGTGGTGGCGGTGAGACGGCAATTGGTGGATGTGGAAATTCACAGACGACCCCAAAGTCAGCACCTAAGTACACTGGAATCCCAGAGAGGACACCCTCTAGTCATAGGCTATCCCAGGAGCAGAGGCGGGAGGCAAGGACCCAGAAAATCTCAAACTTTCTGAGCAGCAGAAGGCCGGGGATAGCGCGATTGACCAAAGGGTGATTCTGACAAACAGACGTCATTCACCCTGCCTCGAGCAGAATCACCGAGGTTTCTGGCATTGCAACCACATCTGCTTGGAGGGAGACTTCCTTCACTCACGGCCACACCGAGTCCCCACGCCTCCAGTCTCAGCACGTCACCTGCTACGTGCATGACCCAATCCCAGGCTCCGCAGCCAGCTCGCATAAGCCTCAGGATTCCATTGTGGGAAAGGACAGGGCCTCTGCCTCTTAACGGATGTCCCCTCAGGGTCCCCCTGCAGACCCGCTCACCACCTTTGTTTCTGTCAGCTATCTCTCATGGCACAAATTTCCTCCCTGGGGTAGTACTTCAGGGGATCGTCCCACGCGTCCTGGCCAATGATCTGATGGCAATAAGAGCAAGGTCAGCCCGGGGCTGACCAGGCCCCTAAGCCTCCCGTGAGAAGCCAAGAGCTCCAACATCAATCGCCAACTGTGCGCAGGCCCAAACCAAACGCACCTCAGCAATCCTGTTCGATTCTGGGCAGTTGTGGCCTGACTGCCAATTGAGAAATTTCAGGCTCCTGGTGTCCAGCCTGCGGCTGGGTGCTCCCCGTTCAAAGTCCCAGAACCAGTGGACTGGTGTGGAATGACGTGCCCTATACCCCGTAGAAAGACAGGGAGAAAGGGGCAGATGCGGCAGGAGAAACGTCCACCCACACCCCAAACCCCGGCCCCCTTGCATACCCACACTCACCACCGTGGGAGCCACGTTTACCAGTGATGTCAGGGTAACATTCCTTATCAATCACCGTGTGCCAGAAGTACGGGTTGTCCCGAAAGGAGAAGATCAGCTTGCAGCGGGACCTTGGATGGCTCCGCACTTGCACCTGCCAGCACAGGGAGGAAGGAAAAGGTGCAAGCATCGAGGGGCCTCTGCTTGCCTCCCAGGCGGGCCTTAACAGCCTCCATGACGCCTCTGTAAAGTCTCACAGTACAGGCCCATGAATAACACCATCCCCCACCTCCCTGTCAAGTGCCCTACCGACCCATCCTCAGCCTCCCTCTCTGACCTTGAAGTCAATCATGTACCTTAGAAAATCTTCATCCTGGGCGCTGATTATGATTGACACTTGAGGGTTGTTCATAATCTGCTTTGGGTCAAGGAGACATTCAGGTCACATGCCGGGCCAAAAACAGCCTGGGGCAACAACTCTAGTCTGGCCTGGAGAAGGACACTGGAACAAGCATCTGCAAGGATGCTTGGCACTCGCGCTTGCACGGCCACGACTCTCTCCTTCAGACCAAGCCTTACCACCAGACCTGCTCATGGCTCTGGGTTTCCTGTGCTGTTTTGCAGGTCAGGTGGTCTGCAACCCAAAAGCAGGGGTGATTTCTCACCTCTGCTGCGCGCCTCCTGGCCCGTGTTTGCTGGGTAGTGGCATGTCACTGGTAACATGGTTAGGACTTGCAGTCCTTGTGATTATTGAATCTGAAGGAAACTGGGGTGTGTGTGTGTTTATATGTGTGTCTGAATGTGTGTGTGTGTGTGTGTGTGTGTGAGAGACGTCCACGTCTGAGCTATTTCCGGTGATCATCCACATTTACAACAATAAATGTCTGCAGTTGCTGCTCTAGTGTACTCTCTCTGGTCATCCTGACCTAGAGGCCCTGGGTACTGATTCTACTCAGACGGAGGCCTGAAGGGGAAACCACGAGTCATGGCTTTGACACTTACAGGTGTGGCTCTGACCAGATACTCCTCGGCTGTGCCTTTGGAACCTGCCAGTACCCAGGAACACACTTCTGTCAATGGCCTGCAGGACCCTTCCTCTACCCTCGCCACACACCTTCACCCCCCACTCCTGCACATGCTGCTGCTTTTGCTCCACTTCCTCCTCCTCTTCCTGACAGGCAAACAGCTAGTTGCCGCAGGAAGGATACAGCTTTGGCCCAGAAGCCGGGGATGCCCTGCAGTATGGCGCTTCTCCGAGCCAAGTGACGCATCCTTCTCACATGGTTCATTCGCATGAAGCGAACGGAGGCCCGGCAGTTTTCGTCACGCAGGGATCTCACTTCCAACTGCAGGGCGGTCAGTGCCTGTAGCACATTTGGCGCCGGCTGCTCACTCGGGCCTCCAGGTCTTTCCAGGCCCTGCTTCTCCAGTGTCTTCTCCTTCAGATCCTGGGAGGATCCCTGATCCCGCTCCTAATCTGCCACAACCTCCACCTCCTCCATAACGTCTTCCGCCAGCAGCTGGCACACTCGCCCAATTCCCGCCTCGTCTCGTCCACCAGTCCCCCTCCGACCCCGCTGTCCTCCACCGCCTACACCACATAAAGGGTGACCTCTTCAACTGCTGCGCTACCTGGTGGCTCCAAAGTCCCATCTGTGCATGGCATGGCAATGGCAGGCCACCTGGCCACTGCCCCCTGAGCACCGGGGCTCCCAGCTAAGAAGGTCCGGAGTCCCGGGACGCTCCCACCTTCCTCTGGCCCCCTCTCAGGCTCCTCTGGGACATGGCTGTGACCCCGAGCTGGGGCAGATGCAAAGGGACCGGACATAATATCACAGCAAGTGGTGCGCAATGGCGGCCGAGGTGTAACCGGATGTGGCTCGCTACCACTTTGGGGTGGGGTGAGATCGGAATGGGCAGCACTTTGGGCCTGGTGTGTGCGGGTGTCCTGAGGTTGAAGAAAGGGCTTCCAGAAAGGCCAGGAGAGGGTGCCCGGAGATCAGCCCAACACGCGAGACCCCTAGGCTGTGAGACAGGCTCAGGTTGCTGGGTCAAATCGAGACCAATGGCAGAGAGGGTAGTGGGCGGCACCCTGAGGGAAACGCCCCTAGACCAGAGGGTGGCTTCCTCTCTTCTTTGGCTCCAGGGCAGAGACGTGGCCACACTCGGCTTCAGGGAGGGCAGGGCTATGGCATCTGGCGTTCCTGAAGTCGCTGGCATTGAATTGGCCTCTGGAATTTCAAGCCATGTGTACTCGCTCTGTAATCCAAAGAGCACACTGCTGTGTCCCATGGGACGGCCCATCCCTGGGAGCTCTCCCTGAGTGTCTAAATGTTAGGCAGGGGCACAAAGTGGCTGGATACTTTCCTCCCAGGGATAGGAGCCTGCTGCTGTCTGGATGGTCGGGGGGTGTGTACAAACCTCAACGTTTGCAACAATTGACCTCCACTCTTCTGGGGCACATGAGCAATACGGCAGAGATCTCTGTTTGTCTCTGCTTCACGGCTATCACTGTTTCTGGCGATCCTGCTGTGTGTGCACCAAGGAATGCTGTCTCTTTGTCTCCGATTCAATAAGTGGTACTGTGGTCCTCTGCTATTCTCTGGACACCAGCGATCAGAAGAGACGCTTAAACTTGGAGTGAAGTCAAGCCCTTCTCCTCAATGAGTCGCACCCACGGCAGATGAGATGGTTCTGGGCCACAGGGTCGGAGAGTGCTCTCTCAAACTGGAAAGCACACGGTGGGTGGTCACTGCTGAAGCACAGAAGGGACAGACGACACTCCTTCCCTCTCTGGGCAGACATGAATGCTACACAGGACTCTGGTGGCACGGCCACACCTTGCGCAGAGGGAGAAACGTGTCACAGTCTATTGGCATGACGGAATTCCCTGAAGCATGCTGGAATGCCTACCAGTGAGAGGCTAAGGACACCACCACGCTGAGTTCCATGACACACCAGTGCCGGAGGCCTGCACGATGGCCCATTTACCCTATGCAGGCCCTTTCAAAGAGGTTCTGTTCTCCAGGTGAGAACACATCCCAGCCTACCAAGTGGCCCTGAAGCTGTGAGGCTGCTACCAACAAAACGACCCAGCTAATCCATCTTACCTATAGTCCTCATATGCGGTATCTGTGTTCTGCAAATTGTACAAAGAGAGATGTCTCACACTCGATGATTCTGCACGTAGCAGGTGCTTATGCTCCTGTGTCGATGTATCTCCAAAACCTTACACAAAAGGCAAGGGGTGCTGATGCTCCTGGCCAGGACATGGAAAGAATGCCCAGCACTTAAGATGGATGCCAAGGCCCTCGTAGCTGTTTGTGCAAAGGGCTGTAGGCTCAACCACCGCAGCTTCTGTGCTGGGATTGCAGCCCAATCTGTGTCTCGGCTCGGCTGCACTCACCGACCATGCCCAGGTGATTTCTTCCTGCCTCTCCTTTCTGCCAGAGGTCTGGGATGCAGGCGTCTATTTCCATGTAGAACTGGCTAACTCAGTGAGATCATAGGGCATGATTCCCTGGCTTCACTGCTTCTGCTGGCCAGAGTTTATGTTCCCTTCATGTTTCAGATGTCCTTTCTTGCGTCACCTAGCTTGGTGTCTTCCGACTGCTCACCCTCACAAGTGTTCTTGTAGGCGCTTCTGTGCACGAATATGCACACATGTCCACACTCACATCCCTGAGAGGAGACTTACACATGTGTGGAGGTACAGGCTTTCTTGTCCAGAAATATGGATTTTGGTAAGCACCCGACATGCTTTGTCCATGTTATTTTCCTTCACTTGCTGGTTGATCCTGTCAGCTTGCACTTCTATCTTATTGATGTGTGCTCAATGTTGACAAAATCTTGGCATTGTTCATGACAGGGACAGACCTGCAGAGAGTCTGGCAGGCCTGGAAGTGCTCGGTATGGACAGCTGAGTGAGTTGTGCCTGTGTTCCACATTCTCCCATAACATCGTGCAGGTTCACAATACCAGTCATGTTGGCATGATTCCATTACTTGTGCTTTGCTTCAGGGAACCAGAAAACAAGGGCCTTTGGGCTCAGCTGACTTGGAGAACTGCATTCTCCGTGTGCACGTCTCTACATCATGCCTTGTCAAGTCTGTGCCCCATTGCATGCCTAAACCCATTAAGGCCCACAGCATTCTGGCTGTGGGCCCCTCTCCTCCTTTTCTTGGAACTTTCTGTGTGCACCTGACTACTGTGCCCCCAGCGCTCCCTCCCTGTAGCTGGAAAAGTCCAACGAGATGCCCAAGGCTCCAACAGCCCCAAGAGACTGTGGCAAGCCGGGAATGATACAATGTCATGAAGAAGTTGCACATGCATCTACAGGGTCTCTTCCAGTAGACGGCATGGGATCTGAGGCCAGAAAGGGAAGGTGGCACCCCTAGAACTAGTCCCTTCAGTTTACTATTACCCAGACCCACGGAGTCCCTGAACAGATGATGCCCTGGCAAACTGGCCCTTTTAGGCCAAGAGCTCATGTCCTTCTTGGGCAGAAAGCACCATTTCTATCTCAAGTGCAGCCAGAGGGCTTGATCTCACCCAAGCCCTCAATAATTTGATAAATGCCAAGCCTTTATTTCAGTTGCTCTCACGAGGCCCAGGTAGGACTCTGGAAAGACAGGCATCCATGCTTGCCGACCTAGCCCACGTGCCAAGGAAGGCAGTCCCAAGCTGTGCCCAGTGACAAAGAACACGGACACCTGGAAAGTAGGATCCCTCTTAGTCTCGCATGGTGCAGATCCCCTAAGACCAAATCGGAGATTCTGCTCCAGCGAGACTGCCAGAATCCACCCTCAATTTCAGACTGTCAGCTTTGCCACACTGGCATTACAGCCAAGGGCAAGACCCCAGAGGAGGGAAGGGATTCACGTCAGGGGGCTCAGCACGAACCTTGAGGTGCCTTTTGGCAAGACCATGGAAAACCAGCAGGCTCTGAGAGGACCCCAGGGCCCTCCTGTCTCCCACTGCCTCAAGGTACCTTGGGACAAGCAGCCAGCCCACCATCTTTGTGTCCTCCCACTTTCCTGCCTCACAGGCACACTCGGCAGAGGGACACACATGTACACCCCACACATGTGCTCTCCTCGCATTTCTGCACTTCCAGGGAGGTTGCAAGTGCCTGGCGGCATGCCACGCTCACACCCTGTGCCTGCTAGGTTGCCTGGGGTTTCACACGGACAGCCTACCTCAGCACAGCTGACACGTAGTGTTCGATCATGCCAGTGTGTGCTCCTTCGGGAGGGAGCGTGCTGCCTGACAGGCTGATCCTTGGCAGCACGGACCCAGGACTTCTCCCATGTATTTTCTCACGTATGTGGAACAAGGCTCCAGGGCAGCAGGCTCTCTGTGATTCCTCCTCCTCCGGGTCTCTGCCTTTCTCTACAGGACCTTAGCCTCCTCACCACCACAGGTCCTGCCATAGCCACGTCCAACATTTCCATCAGCTGGCCCACTCTGCCACAGACTCAGGGGTACACAGGCAGTGGTTTCAAAGCCCAGCCGCACCTGATTTGCCCTGGACGAATCCTCTGACAACCCAAACCTCGACCTGGTCCAAATACACAATATAACACGGTAGAAAATGTGAACATGTTTTCTTTTTCGGTCTAGTTGCACACAAGGTGTCCATGCTCTGAATTATCAATGGCCCTCCGTTCCTCTTTCCCACCATGGACAGGATCACTGCAGAGATACTTTGAACAACAACCCTCATTCTGGGGACGCCTCATGACTTTTCTTCTCGTCGCTTGGCAGTTCATCTCCTGACACCTTCATCTGTGCGTCTGCCCTGAGCCAGGAACACACACACACACACACAGACCCACATCAACACAGGTGACACAAGACCACATGTGTATATACACACACACTCGACATGTGGACCCAAACACAAACAGGGAACACAGCTCTGTCAGTAGCTGAAGATGCCCGTTCCCAGCAATGTGGGAAATGGCATCAGTAGGCACCATGTCCTTGCCTTGGGGCCCGCTGCCCACCTCGTCCCGCAGCTCTTCCGTATTTTCCGAAGCCGGCCTGAAACCGGTCCCAGCATGTCCTGCGTGGTGGCGGTGAGACGGCAAGTGGTGGATGTGGAAATTCACAGACGACCCCAAAGTCAGCACCTAAGTGCACTGGGATCCCAGAGAGGACACCCTCTAGTCATAGGCTATCCCAGGAGCAGTGGCGGGAGGCAAGGACCCAGAAAATCTCAAACTTTCTGAGCAGCAGAAGGCCGGGGATAGCGCGATTGACCAAAGGGTGATTCTGACAAACAGACGTCATTCACCCTGCCTCGAGCAGAATCACCGAGGATTCTGGCATTGCAACCACAGCTGCTTGGAGGGAGACTTCCTTCACTCACGGCCACACCGAGTCCCCACGCCTCCAGTCTCAGCACGTCACCTGCTACGTGCATGACCCAATCCCAGGCTCCGGAGCCAGCTCGCATGAGCCTCAGGATTCCATTGTGGGAAAGGACAGGGCCTCTGCCTCTAAACGGATGTCCCCTCAGGGTCCCCCTGCAGACCCGCTGACCACCTTTGTTTCTGTCAGCTACCTCTCGTGGCACAAATTTCCTCCCTGGGGTAGTACTTCAGGGGATCGTCCCACGCGTCCTGGCCAATGATCTGATGGCAATAAGAGCAAGGTCAGCCCGGGGCTGACCAGGCCCCTAAGCCTCCCGTGAGAAGCCAAGAGCTCCAACATCAATCGCCAACTGTGCGCAGGCCCAAACCAAACGCACCTCAGCAATCCTGTTCGATTCTGGGCAGTTGTGGCCTGACTGCCAATTGAGAAATTTCAGGCTCCTGGTGTCCAGCCTGCGGCTGGGTGCTCCCCATACAAAGTCCCAGAACCAGTGGACTGGTGTGGAATGACGTGCCCTATACCCTGTAGAAAGACAGGGAGAAAGGGGCAGATGCAGCAGGAGAAACGTCCACCCACACCCCAAACCCCGGCCCCCTTGCATACCCACACTCACCACCGTGGGAGCCACGTTTAGCAGTGATGTCAGGGTAACATTCCTTATCAATCACCGTGTGCCAGAAGTACGGGTTGTCCCGAAAGGAGAAGATCAGCTTGCAGCGGGACCTTGGATGGCTCCGTACTTGCACCTGCCAGCACAGGGAGGAAGGAAAAGGTGCAAGCATCGAGGGGCCTCTGCTTGCCTCCCAGGCGGGCCTTAACAGCCTCCATGACGCTTCTGTAAAGTCTCACAGTACAGGCCCATGAATAACACCATCCCCCACCTCCCTGTCAAGTGCCCTACCGACCCATCCTCAGCCTCCCTCTCTGACCTTGAAGTCAATCATGTACCTTAGAAAATCTTCATCCTGGGCGCTGGTTATGATTGACACTTGAGGGTTGTTCATAATCTGCTTTGGGTCAAGGAGACATTCAGGTCACATGCCGGGCCAAAAAGAGCCTGGGGCAACAGCTCTAGTCTGGCCTGGAGAAGGACACTGGAACAAGCATCTGCAAGGTTGCTTGGCACTCGCGCTTGCCCGGCCACGACTCTCTCCTTGAGACCAAGCCTTACCATCAGACCTGCTCATGGCTCTGGGTTTCCTGTGCTGTTTTGCAGCTCAGGTGGTCTGCAACCCAAAAGCAGGGGTGATTTCTCACCTCTGCTGCGCGCCTCCTGGCCCGTGTTTGCTGGGTAGTGGCATGTCACTGGTAACATGGTTAGGACTTGCAGTCCTTGTGATTATTGAATCTGAAGGAAACTGGGGTGTGTGTGTGTTTATATGTATGTCTGAATGTGTGTGTGTGTGTGTGTGTGTGTGTGTGAGAGAGAGACGTCCACGTCTGAGCTATTTCCGGTGATCATCCACATTTACAACAATAAATGTCTGCAGTTGCTGCTCTAGTGTACTCTCTCTGGTCATCCTGACCTAGAGGCCCTGGGTACTGATTCTACTCAGACGGAGGCCTGAAGGGGAAACCACGAGTCATGGCTTTGACACTTACAGGTGTGGCTCTGACCAGATACTCCTCGGCTGTGCCTTTGGAACCTGCCAATACCCAGGAACACACTTCTGTCAATGGCCTGCACGACCCTTCCTCTACCCTCGCCACACACCTTCACCCCCCACTCCTGCACATGCTGCTGCTTTTGCTCCACTTCCTCCTCCTCTTCCTGACAGGCAAACAGCTAGTTGCCGCAGGAAGGATACAGCTTTGGCCCAGAAGCCGGGGATGCCCTGCAGTATGGCGCTTCTCCGAACCAAGTGACGCATCCTTCTCACATGGTTCATTCGCATGAAGCGAACGGAGGCCCGGCAGTTTTCGTCACGCAGGGATCTCACTTCCAACTGCAGGGCGGTCAGTGCCTGTAGCACATTTGGCGCCGGCTGCTCACTCGGGCCTCCAGGTCTTTCCAGGCCCTGCTTCTCCAGTGTCTTCTCCTTCAGATCCTGGGAGGATCCCTGATCCCGCTCCTAATCTGCCACAACCTCCACCTCCTCCATAACGTCTTCCGCCAGCAGCTGGCACACTCGCCCAATTCCCGCCTCGTCTCGTCCACCAGTCCCCCTCCGACCCCGCTGTCCTCCACCGCCTACACCACATAAAGGGTGACCTCTTCAACTGCTGTGCTACCTGGTGGCTCCAAAGTCCCATCTGTGCATGGCATGGCAATGGCAGGCCACCTGGCCACTGCCCCCTGAGCACCCGGGCTCCCAGCTAAGAAGGTCCGGAGTCCCGGGACGCTCCCACCTTCCTCTGGCCCCCTCTCAGGCTCCTCTGGGACATGGCTGTGACCCCAAGCTGGGGCAGATGCAAAGGGACCGGACATAATATCACAGCAAGTGGTGCGCAATGGCGGCCCAGGTGTAACCGGATGTGGCTCGCTACCACTTTGGGGTGGGGTGAGATCGGAATGGGCAGCACTTTGGGCCTGGTGTGTGCGGGTGTCCTCAGGTTGAAGAAAGGGCTTCCAGAAAGGCCAGGAGAGGGTGCCCGGAGATCAGCCCAACACGCGAGACCCCTAGGCTGTGAGACAGGCTCAGGTTGCTGGGTCAAATCGAGACCAATGGCAGAGAGGGTAGTGGGCGGCACCCTGAGGGAAACGCCCCTAGACCAGAGGGTGGCTTCTTCTCTTCTTTGGCTCCAGGGCAGAGACGTGGCCACACTCGGCTTCAGGGAGGGCAGGGCTATTGCATCTGGCGTTCCTGAAGGCGCTGGCATTGAATTGGCCTCTGGAATTTCAAGCCATGTGTACTCGCTCTGTAATCCAAAGAGCACACTGCTGTGTCCCATGGGACGGCCCATCCCTGGGAGCTCTCCCTGAGTGTCTAAATGTTAGGCAGGGGCACAAAGTGGCTGGATACTTTCCTCCCAGGGATAGGAGCCTGCTGCTGTCTGGATGGTCGGGGGGTGTGTACAAACCTCAACGTTTGCAACAATTGACCTCCACTCTTCTGGGGCACATGAGCAATACGGCAGAGATCTCTGTTTGTCTCTGCTTCACGGCTATCACTGTTTCTGGCGATCCTGCTGTGTGTGCACCAA
Source organism: Dama dama (assembly GCF_033118175.1). Lineage (NCBI taxonomy): Eukaryota > Metazoa > Chordata > Mammalia > Artiodactyla > Cervidae > Dama > Dama dama. The sequence continues at coordinate 14,410,701 of NC_083715.1, forward strand.
GGAATGCTGTCTCTTTGTCTCCGACTCAATAAGTGGTACTGTGGTCCTCTGCTATCCTCTGGACACCAGCGATCAGAAGAGACGCTTAAACTTGGAGTGAAGTCAAGCCCTTCTCCTCAATGAGTCGCACCCACGGCAGATGAGATGGTTCTGGGCCACAGGGTCGGAGAGTGCTCTCTCAAACTGGAAAGCACACGGTGGGTGGTCACTGCTGAAGCACAGAAGGGACAGACGACCCTCCTTCCCTCTCTGGGCAGACATGAATGCTGCTCAGGACTCTGGTGGCACGGCCACACCTTGCGCAGAGGGAGAAACGTGTCACAGTCTATTGGCATGACGGAATTCCCTGAAGCTTGCTGGAATGCCTACCAGTGAGAAGCTAAGGACACCACCACGCTGAGTTCCATGACACACCAGTGCCGGAGGCCTGCACGATGGTCCATTTACCCTATGCAGGCCCTTTCAAAGAGGTTCTGTTCTCCAGGTGAGAACACATCCCAGCCTACCAAGTGGCCCCGAAGCTGTGAGGCTGCTACCAACAAAACAACCCAGCTAAGCCATCTTACCTATAGTCCTCATATGCGGTATCTGTGTTCTGCAAATTGTACAAAGAGAGATGTCTCACACTCGATGATTCTGCACGTAGCAGGTGCTTATGCTCCAGTGTCGATGTATCTCCAAAACCTTACACAAAAGGCAAGGGGTGCTGATGCTCCTGGCCAGGACATGGAAAGAATGCCCAGCACTTAAGATGGATGCCAAGGCCCTTGTAGCTGTTTGTGCAAAGGGCTGTAGGCTCAACCACCGCAGCTTCTGTGCTGGGATTGCAGCCCAATCTGTGTCTCGACTCGGCTGCACTCACCGACCATGCCCAGGTGATTTCTTCCTGCCTCTCCTTTCTGCCAGAGGTCTGGGATGCAGGCGTCTATTTCCATGTAGAACTGGCTAACTCAGTGAGATCATAGGGCATGATTCCCTGGCTTCACTGCTTCTGCTGGCCAGAGTTTATGTTCCCTTCATGTTTCAGATGTCCTTTCTTGTGTCACGTAGCTCGGTGTCTTCCGACTGCTCACCCTCACAAGTGTTCTTGTAGGCGCTTCTGTGCACGAATATGCACACATGTCCACACTCACATCCCTGAGAGGAGACTTACACATGTGTGGAGGTACAGGCTTTCTTGTCCAGAAATATGGATTTTGGTAAGCACCCGACATGCTTTGTCCATGTTATTTTCCTTCACTTGCTGGTTGATCCTGTCAGCTTGCACTTCTATCTTATTGATGTGTGCTCAATGTTGACAAAATCTTGGCATTGTTCATGACAGGGACAGACCTGCAGAGAGTCTGGCAGGCCTGGAAGTGCTCGGTATGGACAGCTGAGTGAGTTGTGCCTGTGTTCCACATTCTCCCATAACATCGTGCAGGCTCACAATACCAGTCATGTTGGCATGATTCCATTACTTGTGCTTTGCTTCAGGGAACCAGAAAACAAGGGCCTTTGGGCTCAGCTGACTTGGAGAACTGCATTCTCCGTGTGCACGTCTCTACATCATGCCTTGTCAAGTCTGTGCCCCATTGCATGCCTAAACCCATTAAGGCCCACAGCATTCTGGCTGTGGGCCCCTCTCCTCCTTTTCTTGGAACTTTCTGTGTGCACCTGACTACTGTGCCCCCAGCGCTCCCTCCCTGTAGCTGGAAAAGTCCAACGAGATGCCCAAGGCTCCAACAGCCCCAAGAGACTGTGGCAAGCCGGGAATGATACAATGTCATGAAGAAGTTGCACATGCATCTACAGGGTCTCTTCCAGTAGACGGCATGGGATCTGAGGCCAGAAAGGGAAGGTGGCACCCCTAGAACTAGTCCCTTCAGTTTACTATTACCCAGACCCACGGAGTCCCTGAACAGATGATGCCCTGGCAAACTGGCCCTTTTAGGCCAAGAGCTCATGTCCTTCTTGGGCAGAAAGCACCATTTCTATCTCAAGTGCAGCCAGAGGGCTTGATCTCACCCAAGCCCTCAATAATTTGATAAATGCCAAGCCTTTATTTCAGTTGCTCTCACGAGGCCCGGGTAGGACTCTGGAAAGACAGGCATCCATGCTTGCCGACCTAGCCCACGTGCCAAGGAAGGCAGTCCCAAGCTGTGCCCAGTGACAAAGAACACGGACACCTGGAAAGTAGGATCCCTCTTAGTCTCGCATGGTGCAGATCCCCTAAGACCAAATCGGAGATTCTGCTCCAGCGAGACTGCCAGAATCCACCCTCAATTTCAGACTGTCAGCTTTGCCACGCTGGCATTACAGCCAAGGGCAAGACCCCAGAGGAGGGAAGGGATTCACGTCAGGGGGCTCAGCACGAACCTTGAGGTGCCTTTTGGCAAGACCATGGAAAACCAGCAGGCTCTGAGAGGACCCCAGGGCCCTCCTGTCTCCCACTGTCTCAAGGTACCTTGGGACAAGCAGCCAGCCCACCATCTTTGTGTCCTCCCACTTTCCTGCCTCACAGGCACACTCGGCAGAGGGACACACATGTACACCCCACACATGTGCTCTCCTCGCATTTCTGCACTTCCAGGGAGGTTGCAAGTGCCTGGCGGCATGCCACGCTCACACCCTGTGCCTGCTAGGTTGCCTGGGGTTTCACACGGACAGCCTACCTCAGCACAGCTGACACGTAGTGTTCGATCATGCCAGTGTGTGCTCTTTCGGGAGGGAGCGTGCTGCCTGACAGGCTGATCCTTGGCAGCACGGACCCAGGACTTCTCCCATGTATTTTCTCACGTATGTGGAACAAGGCTCCAGGGCAGCAGGCTCTCTGTGATTCCTCCTCCTCCGGGTCTCTGCCTTTCTCTACAGGACCTTAGCCTCCTCACCACCACAGGTCCTGCCATAGCCACGTCCAACATTTCCATCAGCTGGCCCACTCTGCCACAGACTCAGGGGTACACAGGCAGTGGTTTCAAAGCCCAGCCGCACCTGATTTGCCCTGGACGAATCCTCTGACAACCCAAACCTCGACCTGGTCCAAATACACAATATAACACGGTAGAAAATGTGAACATGTTTTCTTTTTCGGTCTAGTTGCACACAAGGTGTCCATGCTCTGAATTATCAATGGCCCTCCGTTCCTCTTTCCCACCATGGACAGGATCACTGCAGAGATACTTTGAACAACAACCCTCATTCTGGGGACGCCTCATGACTTTTCTTCTCGTCGCTTGGCAGTTCATCTCCTGACACCTTCATCTGTGCGTCTGCCCTGAGCCAGGAACACACACACACACACACAGACCCACATCAACACAGGTGACACAAGACCACATGTGTATATACACACACACTCGACATGTGGACCCAAACACAAACAGGGAACACAGCTCTGTCAGTAGCTGAAGATGCCCGTTCCCAGCAATGTGGGAAATGGCATCAGTAGGCACCATGTCCTTGCCTTGGGGCCCGCTGCCCACCTCGTCCCGCAGCTCTTCCGTATTTTCCGAAGCCGGCCTGAAACCGGTCCCAGCATGTCCTGCGTGGTGGCGGTGAGACGGCAAGTGGTGGATGTGGAAATTCACAGACGACCCCAAAGTCAGCACCTAAGTGCACTGGGATCCCAGAGAGGACACCCTCTAGTCATAGGCTATCCCAGGAGCAGTGGCGGGAGGCAAGGACCCAGAAAATCTCAAACTTTCTGAGCAGCAGAAGGCCGGGGATAGCGCGATTGACCAAAGGGTGATTCTGACAAACAGACGTCATTCACCCTGCCTCGAGCAGAATCACCGAGGATTCTGGCATTGCAACCACAGCTGCTTGGAGGGAGACTTCCTTCACTCACGGCCACACCGAGTCCCCACGCCTCCAGTCTCAGCACGTCACCTGCTACGTGCATGACCCAATCCCAGGCTCCGCAGCCAGCTCGCATGAGCCTCAGGATTCCATTGTGGGAAAGGACAGGGCCTCTGCCTCTAAACGGATGTCCCCTCAGGGTCCCCCTGCAGACCCGCTCACCACCTTTGTTTCTGTCAGCTACCTCTCGTGGCACAAATTTCCTCCCTGGGGTAGTACTTCAGGGGATCGTCCCACGCGTCCTGGCCAATGATCTGATGGCAATAAGAGCAAGGTCAGCCCGGGGCTGACCAGGCCCCTAAGCCTCCCGTGACAAGCCAAGAGCTCCAACATCAATCGCCAACTGTGCGCAGGCCCAAACCAAACGCACCTCAGCAATCCTGTTCGATTCTGGGCAGTTGTGGCCTGACTGCCAATTGAGAAATTTCAGGCTCCTGGTGTCCAGCCTGCGGCTGGGTGCTCCCCATACAAAGTCCCAGAACCAGTGGACTGGTGTGGAATGACGTGCCCTATACCCTGTAGAAAGACAGGGAGAAAGGGGCAGATGCAGCAGGAGAAACGTCCACCCACACCCCAAACCCCGGCCCCCTTGCATACCCACACTCACCACCGTGGGAGCCACGTTTACCAGTGATGTCAGGGTAACATTCCTTATCAATCACCGTGTGCCAGAAGTACGGGTTGTCCCGAAAGGAGAAGATCAGCTTGCAGCGGGACCTTGGATGGCTCCGTACTTGCACCTGCCAGCACAGGGAGGAAGGAAAAGGTGCAAGCATCGAGGGGCCTCTGCTTGCCTCCCAGGCGGGCCTTAACAGCCTCCATGACGCTTCTGTAAAGTCTCACAGTACAGGCCCATGAATAACACCATCCCCCACCTCCCTGTCAAGTGCCCTACCGACCCATCCTCAGCCTCCCTCTCTGACCTTGAAGTCAATCATGTACCTTAGAAAATCTTCATCCTGGGCGCTGGTTATGATTGACACTTGAGGGTTGTTCATAATCTGCTTTGGGTCAAGGAGACATTCAGGTCACATGCCAGGCCAAAAAGAGCCTGGGGCAACAGCTCTAGTCTGGCCTGGAGAAGGACACTGGAACAAGCATCTGCAAGGTTGCTTGGCACTCGCGCTTGCCCGGCCACGACTCTCTCCTTGAGACCAAGCCTTACCATCAGACCTGCTCATGGCTCTGGGTTTCCTGTGCTGTTTTGCAGCTCAGGTGGTCTGCAACCCAAAAGCAGGGGTGATTTCTCACCTCTGCTGCGCGCCTCCTGGCCCGTGTTTGCTGGGTAGTGGCATGTCACTGGTAACATGGTTAGGACTTGCAGTCCTTGTGATTATTGAATCTGAAGGAAACTGGGGTGTGTGTGTGTTTATATGTGTGTCTGAATGTGTGTGTGTGTGTGTGAGAGACGTCCACGTCTGAGCTATTTCCGGTGATCATCCACATTTACAACAATAAATGTTTGCAGTTGCTGCTCTAGTGTACTCTCTCTGGTCATCCTGACCTAGAGGCCCTGGGTACTGATTCTACTCAGACGGAGGCCTGAAGGGGAAACCACGAGTCATGGCTTTGACACTTACAGGTGTGGCTCTGACCAGATACTCCTCGGCTGTGCCTTTGGAACCTGCCAATACCCAGGAACACACTTCTGTCAATGGCCTGCAGGACCCTTCCTCTACCCTCGCCACACACCTTCACCCCCCACTCCTGCACATGCTGCTGCTTTTGCTCCACTTCCTCCTCCTCTTCCTGACAGGCAAACAGCTAGTTGCCGCAGGAAGGATACAGCTTTGGCCCAGAAGCCGGGGATGCCCTGCAGTATGGCGCTTCTCCGAACCAAGTGACGCATCCTTCTCACATGGTTCATTCGCATGAAGCGAACGGAGGCCCGGCAGTTTTCGTCACGCAGGGATCTCACTTCCAACTGCAGGGCGGTCAGTGCCTGTAGCACATTTGGCGCCGGCTGCTCACTCGGGCCTCCAGGTCTTTCCAGGCCCTGCTTCTCCAGTGTCTTCTCCTTCAGATCCTGGGAGGATCCCTGATCCCGCTCCTAATCTGCCACAACCTCCACCTCCTCCATAACGTCTTCCGCCAGCAGCTGGCACACTCGCCCAATTCCCGCCTCGTCTCGTCCACCAGTCCCCCTCCGACCCCGCTGTCCTCCACCACCTACACCACATAAAGGGTGACCTCTTCAACTGCTGTGCTACCTGGTGGCTCCAAAGTCCCATCTGTGCATGGCATGGCAATGGCAGGCCACCTGGCCACTGCCCCCTGAGCACCCGGGCTCCCAGCTAAGAAGGTCCGGAGTCCCGGGATGCTCCCACCTTCCTCTGGCCCCCTCTCAGGCTCCTCTGGGACATGGCTGTGACCCCGAGCTGGGGCAGATGCAAAGGGACCGGACATAATATCACAGCAAGTGGTGCGCAATGGCGGCCCAGGTGTAACCGGATGTGGCTCGCTACCACTTTGGGGTGGGGTGAGATCGGAATGGGCAGCACTTTGGGCCTGGTGTGTGCGGGTGTCCTGAGGTTGAAGAAAGGGCTTCCAGAAAGGCCAGGAGAGGGTGCCCGGAGATCAGCCCAACACGCGAGACCCCTAGGCTGTGAGACAGGCTCAGGTTGCTGGGTCAAATCGAGACCAATGGCAGAGAGGGTAGTGGGCGGCACCCTGAGGGAAACGCCCCTAGACCAGAGGGTGGCTTCTTCTCTTCTTTGGCTCCAGGGCAGAGACGTGGCCACACTCGGCTTCAGGGAGGGCAGGGCTATTGCATCTGGCGTTCCTGAAGGCGCTGGCATTGAATTGGCCTCTGGAATTTCAAGCCATGTGTACTCGCTCTGTAATCCAAAGAGCACACTGCTGTGTCGCATGGGACGGCCCATCCGTGGGAGCTCTCCCTGAGTGTCTAAATGTTAGGCAGGGGCACAAAGTGGCTGGATACTTTCCTCCCAGGGATAGGAGCCTGCTGCTGTCTGGATGGTCGGGGGGTGTGTACAAACCTCAACGTTTGCAACAATTGACCTCCACTCTTCTGGGGCACATGAGCAATACGGCAGAGATCTCTGTTTGTCTCTGCTTCACGGCTATCACTGTTTCTGGCGATCCTGCTGTGTGTGCACCAAGGAATGCTGTCTCTTTGTCTCCGACTCAATAAGTGGTACTGTGGTCCTCTGCTATTCTCTGGACACCAGCGATCAGAAGAGACGCTTAAACTTGGAGTGAAGTCAAGCCCTTCTCCTCAATGAGTCGCACCCACGGCAGATGAGATGGTTCTGGGCCACAGGGTCGGAGAGTGCTCTCTCAAACTGGAAAGCACACGGTGGGTGGTCACTGCTGAAGCACAGAAGGGACAGACGACCCTCCTTCCCTCTCTGGGCAGACATGAATGCTGCTCAGGACTCTGGTGGCACGGCCACACCTTGCGCAGAGGGAGAAACGTGTCACAGTCTATTGGCATGACGGAATTCCCTGAAGCATGCTGGAATGCCTACCAGTGAGAGGCTAAGGACACCACCACGCTGAGTTCCATGACACACCAGTGCCGGAGGCCTGCACGATGGCCCATTTACCCTATGCAGGCTCTTTCAAAGAGGTTCTGTTCTCCAGGTGAGAACACATCCCAGCCTACCAAGTGGCCCTGAAGCTGTGAGGCTGCTACCAACAAAACGACCCAGCTAATCCATCTTACCTATAGTCCTCATATGCGGTATCTGTGTTCTGCAAATTGTACAAAGAGAGATGTCTCACACTCGATGATTCTGCACGTAGCAGGTGCTTATGCTCCTGTGTCGATGTATCTCCAAAACCTTACACAAAAGGCAAGGGGTGCTGATGCTCCTGGCCAGGACATGGAAAGAATGCCCAGCACTTAAGATGGATGCCAAGGCCCTCGTAGCTGTTTGTGCAAAGGGCTGTAGGCTCAACCACCGCAGCTTCTGTGCTGGGATTGCAGCCCAATCTGTGTCTCGGCTCGGCTGCACTCACCGACCATGCCCAGGTGATTTCTTCCTGCCTCTCCTTTCTGCCAGAGGTCTGGGATGCAGGCGTCTATTTCCATGTAGAACTGGCTAACTCAGTGAGATCATAGGGCATGATTCCCTGGCTTCACTGCTTCTGCTGGCCAGAGTTTATGTTCCCTTCATGTTTCAGATGTCCTTTCTTGCGTCACCTAGCTCGGTGTCTTCCGACTGCTCACCCTCACAAGTGTTCTTGTAGGCGCTTCTGTGCACGAATATGCACACATGTCCACACTCACATCCCTGAGAGGAGACTTACACATGTGTGGAGGTACAGGCTTTCTTGTCCAGAAATATGGATTTTGGTAAGCACCCGACATGCTTTGTCCATGTTATTTTCCTTCACTTGCTGGTTGATCCTGTCAGCTTGCACTTCTATCTTATTGATGTGTGCTCAATGTTGACAAAATCTTGGCATTGTTCATGACAGGGACAGACCTGCAGAGAGTCTGGCAGGCCTGGAAGTGCTCGGTATGGACAGCTGAGTGAGTTGTGCCTGTGTTCCACATTCTCCCATAACATCGTGCAGGTTCACAATACCAGTCATGTTGGCATGATTCCATTACTTGTGCTTTGCTTCAGGGAACCAGAAAACAAGGGCCTTTGGGCTCAGCTGACTTGGAGAACTGCATTCTCCGTGTGCACGTCTCTACATCATGCCTTGTCAAGTCTGTGCCCCATTGCATGCCTAAACCCATTAAGGCCCACAGCATTCTGGCTGTGGGCCCCTCTCCTCCTTTTCTTGGAACTTTCTGTGTGCACCTGACTACTGTGCCCCCAGCGCTCCCTCCCTGTAGCTGGAAAAGTCCAACGAGATGCCCAAGGCTCCAACAGCCCCAAGAGACTGTGGCAAGCCGGGAATGATACAATGTCATGAAGAAGTTGCACATGCATCTACAGGGTCTCTTCCAGTAGACGGCATGGGATCTGAGGCCAGAAAGGGAAGGTGGCACCCCTAGAACTAGTCCCTTCAGTTTACTATTACCCAGACCCACGGAGTCCCTGAACAGATGATGCCCTGGCAAACTGGCCCTTTTAGGCCAAGAGCTCATGTCCTTCTTGGGCAGAAAGCACCATTTCTATCTCAAGTGCAGCCAGAGGGCTTGATCTCACCCAAGCCCTCAATAATTTGATAAATGCCAAGCCTTTATTTCAGTTGCTCTCACGAGGCCCGGGTAGGACTCTGGAAAGACAGGCATCCATGCTTGCCGACCTAGCCCACGTGCCAAGGAAGGCAGTCCCAAGCTGTGCCCAGTGACAAAGAACACGGACACCTGGAAAGTAGGATCCCTCTTAGTCTCGCATGGTGCAGATCCCCTAAGACCAAATCGGAGATTCTGCTCCAGCGAGACTGCCAGAATCCACCCTCAATTTCAGACTGTCAGCTTTGCCACACTGGCATTACAGCCAAGGGCAAGACCCCAGAGGAGGGAAGGGATTCACGTCAGGGGGCTCAGCACGAACCTTGAGGTGCCTTTTGGCAAGACCATGGAAAACCAGCAGGCTCTGAGAGGACCCCAGGGCCCTCCTGTCTCCCACTGCCTCAAGGTACCTTGGGACAAGCAGCCAGCCCACCATCTTTGTGTCCTCCCACTTTCCTGCCTCACAGGCACACTCGGCAGAGGGACACACATGTACACCCCACACATGTGCTCTCCTCGCATTTCTGCACTTCCAGGGAGGTTGCAAGTGCCTGGCGGCATGCCACGCTCACACCCTGTGCCTGCTAGGTTGCCTGGGGTTTCACACGGACAGCCTACCTCAGCACAGCTGACACGTAGTGTTCGATCATGCCAGTGTGTGCTCCTTCGGGAGGGAGCGTGCTGCCTGACAGGCTGATCCTTGGCAGCACGGACCCAGGACTTCTCCCATGTATTTTCTCACGTATGTGGAACAAGGCTCCAGGGCAGCAGGCTCTCTGTGATTCCTCCTCCTCCGGGTCTCTGCCTTTCTCTACAGGACCTTAGCCTCCTCACCACCACAGGTCCTGCCATAGCCACGTCCAACATTTCCATCAGCTGGCCCACTCTGCCACAGACTCAGGGGTACACAGGCAGTGGTTTCAAAGCCCAGCCGCACCTGATTTGCCCTGGACGAATCCTCTCACAACCCAAACCTCGACCTGGTCCAAATACACAATATAACACGGTAGAAAATGTGAACATGTTTTCTTTTTCGGTCTAGTTGCACACAAGGTGTCCATGCTCTGAATTATCAATGGCCCTCCGTTCCTCTTTCCCACCATGGACAGGATCACTGCAGAGATACTTTGAACAACAACCCTCATTCTGGGGACGCCTCATGACTTTTCTTCTCGTCGCTTGGCAGTTCATCTCCTGACACCTTCATCTGTGCGTCTGCCCTGAGCCAGGAACACACACACACACACACAGACCCACATCAACACAGGTGACACAAGACCACATGTGTATATACACACACACTCGACATGTGGACCCAAACACAAACAGGGAACACAGCTCTGTCAGTAGCTGAAGATGCCCGTTCCCAGCAATGTGGGAAATGGCATCAGTAGGCACCATGTCCTTGCCTTGGGGCCCGCTGCCCACCTCGTCCCGCAGCTCTTCCGTATTTTCCGAAGCCGGCCTGAAACCGGTCCCAGCATGTCCTGCGTGGTGGCGGTGAGACGGCAAGTGGTGGATGTGGAAATTCACAGACGACCCCAAAGTCAGCACCTAAGTGCACTGGGATCCCAGAGAGGACACCCTCTAGTCATAGGCTATCCCAGGAGCAGTGGCGGGAGGCAAGGACCCAGAAAATCTCAAACTTTCTGAGCAGCAGAAGGCCGGGGATAGCGCGATTGACCAAAGGGTGATTCTGACAAACAGACGTCATTCACCCTGCCTCGAGCAGAATCACCGAGGATTCTGGCATTGCAACCACAGCTGCTTGGAGGGAGACTTCCTTCACTCACGGCCACACCGAGTCCCCACGCCTCCAGTCTCAGCACGTCACCTGCTACGTGCATGACCCAATCCCAGGCTCCGGAGCCAGCTCGCATGAGCCTCAGGATTCCATTGTGGGAAAGGACAGGGCCTCTGCCTCTAAACGGATGTCCCCTCAGGGTCCCCCTGCAGACCCGCTGACCACCTTTGTTTCTGTCAGCTACCTCTCGTGGCACAAATTTCCTCCCTGGGGTAGTACTTCAGGGGATCGTCCCACGCGTCCTGGCCAATGATCTGATGGCAATAAGAGCAAGGTCAGCCCGGGGCTGACCAGGCCCCTAAGCCTCCCGTGAGAAGCCAAGAGCTCCAACATCAATCGCCAACTGTGCGCAGGCCCAAACCAAACGCACCTCAGCAATCCTGTTCGATTCTGGGCAGTTGTGGCCTGACTGCCAATTGAGAAATTTCAGGCTCCTGGTGTCCAGCCTGCGGCTGGGTGCTCCCCATACAAAGTCCCAGAACCAGTGGACTGGTGTGGAATGACGTGCCCTATACCCTGTAGAAAGACAGGGAGAAAGGGGCAGATGCAGCAGGAGAAACGTCCACCCACACCCCAAACCCCGGCCCCCTTGCATACCCACACTCACCACCGTGGGAGCCACGTTTAGCAGTGATGTCAGGGTAACATTCCTTATCAATCACCGTGTGCCAGAAGTACGGGTTGTCCCGAAAGGAGAAGATCAGCTTGCAGCGGGACCTTGGATGGCTCCGTACTTGCACCTGCCAGCACAGGGAGGAAGGAAAAGGTGCAAGCATCGAGGGGCCTCTGCTTGCCTCCCAGGCGGGCCTTAACAGCCTCCATGACGCTTCTGTAAAGTCTCACAGTACAGGCCCATGAATAACACCATCCCCCACCTCCCTGTCAAGTGCCCTACCGACCCATCCTCAGCCTCCCTCTCTGACCTTGAAGTCAATCATGTACCTTAGAAAATCTTCATCCTGGGCGCTGGTTATGATTGACACTTGAGGGTTGTTCATAATCTGCTTTGGGTCAAGGAGACATTCAGGTCACATGCCAGGCCAAAAAGAGCCTGGGGCAACAGCTCTAGTCTGGCCTGGAGAAGGACACTGGAACAAGCATCTGCAAGGTTGCTTGGCACTCGCGCTTGCCCGGCCACGACTCTCTCCTTGAGACCAAGCCTTACCATCAGACCTGCTCATGGCTCTGGGTTTCCTGTGCTGTTTTGCAGCTCAGGTGGTCTGCAACCCAAAAGCAGGGGTGATTTCTCACCTCTGCTGCGCGCCTCCTGGCCCGTGTTTGCTGGGTAGTGGCATGTCACTGGTAACATGGTTAGGACTTGCAGTCCTTGTGATTATTGAATCTGAAGGAAACTGGGGTGTGTGTGTGTTTATATGTATGTCTGAATGTGTGTGTGTGTGTGTGTGTGTGTGTGTGAGAGAGAGACGTCCACGTCTGAGCTATTTCCGGTGATCATCCACATTTACAACAATAAATGTCTGCAGTTGCTGCTCTAGTGTACTCTCTCTGGTCATCCTGACCTAGAGGCCCTGGGTACTGATTCTACTCAGACGGAGGCCTGAAGGGGAAACCACGAGTCATGGCTTTGACACTTACAGGTGTGGCTCTGACCAGATACTCCTCGGCTGTGCCTTTGGAACCTGCCAATACCCAGGAACACACTTCTGTCAATGGCCTGCACGACCCTTCCTCTACCCTCGCCACACAACTTCACCCCCCACTCCTGCACATGCTGCTGCTTTTGCTCCACTTCCTCCTCCTCTTCCTGACAGGCAAACAGCTAGTTGCCGCAGGAAGGATACAGCTTTGGCCCAGAAGCCGGGGATGCCCTGCAGTATGGCGCTTCTCCGAACCAAGTGACGCATCCTTCTCACATGGTTCATTCGCATGAAGCGAACGGAGGCCCGGCAGTTTTCGTCACGCAGGGATCTCACTTCCAACTGCAGGGCGGTCAGTGCCTGTAGCACATTTGGCGCCGGCTGCTCACTCGGGCCTCCAGGTCTTTCCAGGCCCTGCTTCTCCAGTGTCTTCTCCTTCAGATCCTGGGAGGATCCCTGATCCCGCTCCTAATCTGCCACAACCTCCACCTCCTCCATAACGTCTTCCGCCAGCAGCTGGCACACTCGCCCAATTCCCGCCTCGTCTCGTCCACCAGTCCCCCTCCGACCCCGCTGTCCTCCACCGCCTACACCACATAAAGGGTGACCTCTTCAACTGCTGTGCTACCTGGTGGCTCCAAAGTCCCATCTGTGCATGGCATGGCAATGGCAGGCCACCTGGCCACTGCCCCCTGAGCACCCGGGCTCCCAGCTAAGAAGGTCCGGAGTCCCGGGACGCTCCCACCTTCCTCTGGCCCCCTCTCAGGCTCCTCTGGGACATGGCTGTGACCCCGAGCTGGGGCAGATGCAAAGGGACCGGACATAATATCACAGCAAGTGGTGCGCAATGGCGGCCCAGGTGTAACCGGATGTGGCTCGCTACCACTTTGGGGTGGGGTGAGATCGGAATGGGCAGCACTTTGGGCCTGGTGTGTGCGGGTGTCCTGAGGTTGAAGAAAGGGCTTCCAGAAAGGCCAGGAGAGGGTGCCCGGAGATCAGCCCAACACGCGAGACCCCTAGGCTGTGAGACAGGCTCAGGTTGCTGGGTCAAATCGCGACCAATGGCAGAGAGGGTAGTGGGCGGCACCCTGAGGGAAATGCCCCTAGACCAGAGGGTGGCTTCTTCTCTTCTTTGGCTCCAGGGCAGAGACGTGGCCACACTCGGCTTCAGGGAGGGCAGGGCTATTGCATCTGGCGTTCCTGAAGGCGCTGGCATTGAATTGGCCTCTGGAATTTCAAGCCATGTGTACTCGCTCTGTAATCCAAAGAGCACACTGCTGTGTCGCATGGGACGGCCCATCCGTGGGAGCTCTCCCTGAGTGTCTAAATGTTAGGCAGGGGCACAAAGTGGCTGGATACTTTCCTCCCAGGGATAGGAGCCTGCTGCTGTCTGGATGGTCGGGGGGTGTGTACAAACCTCAACGTTTGCAACAATTGACCTCCACTCTTCTGGGGCACATGAGCAATACGGCAGAGATCTCTGTTTGTCTCTGCTTCACGGCTATCACTGTTTCTGGCGATCCTGCTGTGTGTGCACCAAGGAATGCTGTCTCTTTGTCTCCGACTCAATAAGTGGTACTGTGGTCCTCTGCTATTCTCTGGACACCAGCGATCAGAAGAGACGCTTAAACTTGGAGTGAAGTCAAGCCCTTCTCCTCAATGAGTCGCACCCACGGCAGATGAGATGGTTCTGGGCCACAGGGTCGGAGAGTGCTCTCTCAAACTGGAAAGCACACGGTGGGTGGTCACTGCTGAAGCACAGAAGGGACAGACGACCCTCCTTCCCTCTCTGGGCAGACATGAATGCTGCTCAGGACTCTGGTGGCACGGCCACACCTTGCGCAGAGGGAGAAACGTGTCACAGTCTATTGGCATGACGGAATTCCCTGAAGCATGCTGGAATGCCTACCAGTGAGAGGCTAAGGACACCACCACGCTGAGTTCCATGACACACCAGTGCCGGAGGCCTGCACGATGGCCCATTTACCCTATGCAGGCCCTTTCAAAGAGGTTCTGTTCTCCAGGTGAGAACACATCCCAGCCTACCAAGTGGCCCTGAAGCTGTGAGGCTGCTACCAACAAAACGACCCAGCTAATCCATCTTACCTATAGTCCTCATATGCGGTATCTGTGTTCTGCAAATTGTACAAAGAGAGATGTCTCACACTCGATGATTCTGCACGTAGCAGGTGCTTATGCTCCAGTGTCGATGTATCTCCAAAACCTTACACAAAAGGCAAGGGGTGCTGATGCTCCTGGCCAGGACATGGAAAGAATGCCCAGCACTTAAGATGGATGCCAAGGCCCTCGTAGCTGTTTGTTCAAAGGGCTGTAGGCTCAACCACCGCAGCTTCTGTGCTGGGATTGCAGCCCAATCTGTGTCTCGGCTCGGCTGCACTCACCGACCATGCCCAGGTGATTTCTTCCTGCCTCTCCTTTCTGCCAGAGGTCTGGGATGCAGGCGTCTATTTCCATGTAGAACTGGCTAACTCAGTGAGATCATAGGGCATGATTCCCTGGCTTCACTGCTTCTGCTGGCCAGAGTTTATGTTCCCTTCATGTTTCAGATGTCCTTTCTTGCGTCACGTAGCTCGGTGTCTTCCGACTGCTCACCCTCACAAGTGTTCTTGTAGGCGCTTCTGTGCACGAATATGCACACATGTCCACACTCACATCCCTGAGAGGAGACTTACACATGTGTGGAGGTACAGGCTTTCTTGTCCAGAAATATGGATTTTGGTAAGCACCCGACATGCTTTGTCCATGTTATTTTCCTTCACTTGCTGGTTGATCCTGTCAGCTTGCACTTCTATCTTATTGATGTGTGCTCAATGTTGACAAAATCTTGGCATTGTTCATGACAGGGACAGACCTGCAGAGAGTCTGGCAGGCCTGGAAGTGCTCGGTATGGACAGCTGAGTGAGTTGTGCCTGTGTTCCACATTCTCCCATAACATCGTGCAGGTTCACAATACCAGTCATGTTGGCATGATTCCATTACTTGTGCTTTGCTTCAGGGAACCAGAAAACAAGGGCCTTTGGGCTCAGCTGACTTGGAGAACTGCATTCTCCGTGTGCACGTCTCTACATCATGCCTTGTCAAGTCTGTGCCCCATTGCATGCCTAAACCCATTAAGGCCCACAGCATTCTGGCTGTGGGCCCCTCTCCTCCTTTTCTTGGAACTTTCTGTGTGCACCTGACTACTGTGCCCCCAGCGCTCCCTCCCTGTAGCTGGAAAAGTCCAACGAGATGCCCAAGGCTCCAACAGCCCCAAGAGACTGTGGCAAGCCGGGAATGATACAATGTCATGAAGAAGTTGCACATGCATCTACAGGGTCTCTTCCAGTAGACGGCATGGGATCTGAGGCCAGAAAGGGAAGGTGGCACCCCTAGAACTAGTCCCTTCAGTTTACTATTACCCAGACCCACGGAGTCCCTGAACAGATGATGCCCTGGCAAACTGGCCCTTTTAGGCCAAGAGCTCATGTCCTTCTTGGGCAGAAAGCACCATTTCTATCTCAAGTGCAGCCAGAGGGCTTGATCTCACCCAAGCCCTCAATAATTTGATAAATGCCAAGCCTTTATTTCAGTTGCTCTCACGAGGCCCGGGTAGGACTCTGGAAAGACAGGCATCCATGCTTGCCGACCTAGCCCACGTGCCAAGGAAGGCAGTCCCAAGCTGTGCCCAGTGACAAAGAACACGGACACCTGGAAAGTAGGATCCCTCTTAGTCTCGCATGGTGCAGATCCCCTAAGACCAAATCGGAGATTCTGCTCCAGCGAGACTGCCAGAATCCACCCTCAATTTCAGACTGTCAGCTTTGCCACGCTGGCATTACAGCCAAGGGCAAGACCCCAGAGGAGGGAAGGGATTCACGTCAGGGGGCTCAGCACGAACCTTGAGGTGCCTTTTGGCAAGACCATGGAAAACCAGCAGGCTCTGAGAGGACCCCAGGGCCCTCCTGTCTCCCACTGTCTCAAGGTACCTTGGGACAAGCAGCCAGCCCACCATCTTTGTGTCCTCCCACTTTCCTGCCTCACAGGCACACTCGGCAGAGGGACACACATGTACACCCCACACATGTGCTCTCCTCGCATTTCTGCACTTCCAGGGAGGTTGCAAGTGCCTGGCGGCATGCCACGCTCACACCCTGTGCCTGCTAGGTTGCCTGGGGTTTCACACGGACAGCCTACCTCAGCACAGCTGACACGTAGTGTTCGATCATGCCAGTGTGTGCTCCTTCGGGAGGGAGCGTGCTGCCTGACAGGCTGATCCTTGGCAGCACGGACCCAGGACTTCTCCCATGTATTTTCTCACGTATGTGGAACAAGGCTCCAGGGCAGCAGGCTCTCTGTGATTCCTCCTCCTCCGGGTCTCTGCCTTTCTCTACAGGACCTTAGCCTCCTCACCACCACAGGTCCTGCCATAGCCACGTCCAACATTTCCATCAGCTGGCCCACTCTGCCACAGACTCAGGGGTACACAGGCAGTGGTTTCAAAGCCCAGCCGCACCTGATTTGCCCTGGACGAATCCTCTGACAACCCAAACCTCGACCTGGTCCAAATACACAATATAATACGGTAGAAAATGTGAACATGTTTTCTTTTTCGGTCTAGTTGCACACAAGGTGTCCATGCTCTGAATTATCAATGGCCCTCCGTTCCTCTTTCCCACCATGGACAGGATCACTGCAGAGATACTTTGAACAACAACCCTCATTCTGGGGACGCCTCATGACTTTTCTTCTCGTCGCTTGGCAGTTCATCTCCTGACACCTTCATCTGTGCGTCTGCCCTGAGCCAGGAACACACACACACACACACAGACCCACATCAACACAGGTGACACAAGACCACATGTGTATATACACACACACTCGACATGTGGACCCAAACACAAACAGGGAACACAGCTCTGTCAGTAGCTGAAGATGCCCGTTCCCAGCAATGTGGGAAATGGCATCAGTAGGCACCATGTCCTTGCCTTGGGGCCCGCTGCCCACCTCGTCCCGCAGCTCTTCCGTATTTTCCGAAGCCGGCCTGAAACCGGTCCCAGCATGTCCTGCGTGGTGGCGGTGAGACGGCAAGTGGTGGATGTGGAAATTCACAGACGACCCCAAAGTCAGCACCTAAGTGCACTGGGATCCCAGAGAGGACACCCTCTAGTCATAGGCTATCCCAGGAGCAGTGGCGGGAGGCAAGGACCCAGAAAATCTCAAACTTTCTGAGCAGCAGAAGGCCGGGGATAGCGCGATTGACCAAAGGGTGATTCTGACAAACAGACGTCATTCACCCTGCCTCGAGCAGAATCACCGAGGATTCTGGCATTGCAACCACAGCTGCTTGGAGGGAGACTTCCTTCACTCACGGCCACACCGAGTCCCCACGCCTCCAGTCTCAGCACGTCACCTGCTACGTGCATGACCCAATCCCAGGCTCCGCAGCCAGCTCGCATGAGCCTCAGGATTCCATTGTGGGAAAGGACAGGGCCTCTGCCTCTAAACGGATGTCCCCTCAGGGTCCCCCTGCAGACCCGCTGACCACCTTTGTTTCTGTCAGCTACCTCTCGTGGCACAAATTTCCTCCCTGGGGTAGTACTTCAGGGGATCGTCCCACGCGTCCTGGCCAATGATCTGATGGCAATAAGAGCAAGGTCAGCCCGGGGCTGACCAGGCCCCTAAGCCTCCCGTGAGAAGCCAAGAGCTCCAACATCAATCGCCAACTGTGCGCAGGCCCAAACCAAACGCACCTCAGCAATCCTGTTCGATTCTGGGCAGTTGTGGCCTGACTGCCAATTGAGAAATTTCAGGCTCCTGGTGTCCAGCCTGCGGCTGGGTGCTCCCCATACAAAGTCCCAGAACCAGTGGACTGGTGTGGAATGACGTGCCCTATACCCTGTAGAAAGACAGGGAGAAAGGGGCAGATGCAGCAGGAGAAATGTCCACCCACACCCCAAACCCCGGCCCCCTTGCATACCCACACTCACCACCGTGGGAGCCACGTTTACCAGTGATGTCAGGGTAACATTCCTTATCAATCACCGTGTGCCAGAAGTACGGGTTGTCCCGAAAGGAGAAGATCAGCTTGCAGCGGGACCTTGGATGGCTCCGTACTTGCACCTGCCAGCACAGGGAGGAAGGAAAAGGTGCAAGCATCGAGGGGCCTCTGCTTGCCTCCCAGGCGGGCCTTAACAGCCTCCATGACGCCTCTGTAAAGTCTCACAGTACAGGCCCATGAATAACACCATCCCCCACCTCCCTGTTAAGTGCCCTACCGACCCATCCTCAGCCTCCCTCTCTGACCTTGAAGTCAATCATGTACCTTAGAAAATCTTCATCCTGGGCGCTGATTATGATTGACACTTGAGGGTTGTTCATAATCTGCTTTGGGTCAAGGAGACATTCAGGTCACATGCCGGGCCAAAAAGAGCCTGGGGCAACAGCTCTAGTCTGGCCTGGAGAAGGACACTGGAACAAGCATCTGCAAGGTTGCTTGGCACTCGCGCTTGCCCGGCCACGACTCTCTCCTTCAGACCAAGCCTTACCATCAGACCTGCTCATGGCTCTGGGTTTCCTGTGCTGTTTTGCAGCTCAGGTGGTCTGCAACCCAAAAGCAGGGGTGATTTCTCACCTCTGCTGCGCGCCTCCTGGCCCGTGTTTGCTGGGTAGTGGCATGTCACTGGTAACATGGTTAGGACTTGCAGTCCTTGTGATTATTGAATCTGAAGGAAACTGGGGTGTGTGTGTGTTTATATGTATGTCTGAATGTGTGTGTGTGTGTGTGTGTGTGTGAGAGACGTCCACGTCTGAGCTATTTCCGGTGATCATCCACATTTACAACAATAAATGTCTGCAGTTGCTGCTCTAGTGTACTCTCTCTGGTTATCCTGACCTAGAGGCCCTGGGTACTGATTCTACTCAGACGGAGGCCTGAAGGGGAAACCACGAGTCATGGCTTTGACACTTACAGGTGTGGCTCTGACCAGATACTCCTCGGCTGTGCCTTTGGAACCTGCCAATACCCAGGAACACACTTCTGTCAATGGCCTGCACGACCCTTCCTCTACCCTCGCCACACACCTTCACCCCCCACTCCTGCACATGCTGCTGCTTTTGCTCCACTTCCTCCTCCTCTTCCTGACAGGCAAACAGCTAGTTGCCGCAGGAAGGATACAGCTTTGGCCCAGAAGCCGGGGATGCCCTGCAGTATGGCGCTTCTCCGAACCAAGTGACGCATCCTTCTCACATGGTTCATTCGCATGAAGCGAACGGAGGCCCGGCAGTTTTCGTCACGCAGGGATCTCACTTCCAACTGCAGGGCGGTCAGTGCCTGTAGCACATTTGGCGCCGGCTGCTCACTCGGGCCTCCAGGTCTTTCCAGGCCCTGCTTCTCCAGTGTCTTCTCCTTCAGATCCTGGGAGGATCCCTGATCCCGCTCCTAATCTGCCACAACCTCCACCTCCTCCATAACGTCTTCCACCAGCAGCTGGCACACTCGCCCAATTCCCGCCTCATCTCGTCCACCAGTCCCCCTCCGACCCCGCTGTCCTCCACCGCCTACACCACATAAAGGGTGACCTCTTCAACTGCTGTGCTACCTGGTGGCTCCAAAGTCCCATCTGTGCATGGCATGGCAATGGCAGGCCACCTGGCCACTGCCCCCTGAGCACCCGGGCTCCCAGCTAAGAAGGTCCGGAGTCCCGGGACGCTCCCACCTTCCTCTGGCCCCCTCTCAGGCTCCTCTGGGACATGGCTGTGACCCCGAGCTGGGGCAGATGCAAAGGGACCGGACATAATATCACAGCAAGTGGTGCGCAATGGCGGCCCAGGTGTAACCGGATGTGGCTCGCTACCACATTGGGGTGGGGTGAGATCGGAATGGGCAGCACTTTGGGCCTGGTGTGTGCGGGTGTCCTGAGGTTGAAGAAAGGGCTTCCAGAAAGGCCAGGAGAGGGTGCCCGGAGATCAGCCCAACACGCGAGACCCCTAGGCTGTGAGACAGGCTCAGGTTGCTGGGTCAAATCGAGACCAATGGCAGAGAGGGTAGTGGGCGGCACCCTGAGGGAAACGCCCCTAGACCAGAGGGTGGCTTCCTCTCTTCTTTGGCTCCAGGGCAGAGACATGGCCACACTCGGCTTCAGGGAGGGCAGGGCTATTGCATCTGGCGTTCCTGAAGGCGCTGGCATTGAATTGGCCTCTGGAATTTCAAGCCATGTGTACTCGCTCTGTAATCCAAAGAGCACACTGCTGTGTCCCATGGGACGGCCCATCCGTGGGAGCTCTCCCTGAGTGTCTAAATGTTAGGCAGGGGCACAAAGTGGCTGGATACTTTCCTCCCAGGGATAGGAGCCTGCTGCTGTCTGGATGGTCGGGGGGTGTGTACAAACCTCAACGTTTGCAACAATTGACCTCCACTCTTCAGGGGCAAAAGAGCAATACGGCAGAGATCTCTGTTTGTCTCTGCTTCACGCCTATCACTGTTTCTGGCGATCCTGCTGTGTGTGCACCAAGGAATGCTGTCTCTTTGTCTCCGACTCAATAAGTGGTACTGTGGTCCTCTGCTATTCTCTGGACACCAGCGATCAGAAGAGACGCTTAACCTTGGAGTGAAGTCAAGCCCTTCTCCTCAATGAGTCGCACCCACGGCAGATGAGATGGTTCTGGGCAACAGGGTCGGAGAGTGCTCTCTCAAACAGGAAAGCACACGGTGGGTGGTCACTGCTGAAGCACAGAAGGGACAGACGACCCTCCTTCCCTCTCTGGGCAGACATGAATGCTGCACAGGACTCTGGTGGCACGGCCACACCTTGTGCAGAGGGAGAAACGTGTCACAGTCTATTGGCATGACGGAATTCCCTGAAGCATGCTGGAATGCCTACCAGTGAGAGGCTAAGGACACCAACCACGCTGAGTTCCATGACACACCAGTGCCGGAGGCCTGCACGATGGCCCATTTACCCTATGCAGGCCCTTTCAAAGAGGTTCTGTTCTCCAGGTGAGAACACATCCCAGCCTACCAAGTGGCCCCGAAGCTGTGAGGCTGCTACCAACAAAACGACCCAGCTAAGCCATCTTACCTATAGTCCTCATATGCGGTATCTGTGTTCTGCAAATTGTACAAAGAGAGATGTCTCACACTCGATGATTCTGCACGTAGCAGGTGCTTATGCTCCAGTGTCGATGTATCTCCAAAACCTTACACAAAAGGCAAGGGGTGCTGATGCTCCTGGCCAGGACATGGAAAGAATGCCCAGCACTTAAGATGGATGCCAAGGCCCTCGTAGCTGTTTGTGCAAAGGGCTGTAGGCTCAACCACCGCAGCTTCTGTGCTGGGATTGCAGCCCAATCTGTGTCTCGGCTCGGCTGCACTCACCGACCACGCCCAGGTGATTTCTTCCTGCCTCTCCTTTCTGCCAGAGGTCTGGGATGCAGGCGTCTATTTCCATGTAGAACTGGCTAACTCAGTGAGATCATAGGGCATGATTCCCTGGCTTCACTGCTTCTGCTGGCCAGAGTTTATGTTCCCTTCATGTTTCAGATGTCCTTTCTTGCGACACCTAGCTCGGTGTCTTCCGACTGCTCACCCTCACAAGTGTCTTGTAGGCGCTTCTGTGCACGAATATGCACACATATCCACGCTCACATCCCTGAGAGGAGACTTACACATGTGTGGAGGTACAGGCTTTCTTGTCCAGAAATATGGATTTTGGTAAGCACCCGACATGCTTTGTCCATGTTATTTTCCTTCACTTGCTGGTTGATCCTGTCAGCTTGCACTTCTATCTTATTGATGTGTGCTCAATGTTGACAAAATCTTGGCATTGTTCATGACAGGGACAGACCTGCAGAGAGTCTGGCAGGCCTGGAAGTGCTCGGTATGGACAGCTGAGTGAGTTGTGCCTGTGTTCCACATTCTCCCATAACATCGTGCAGGTTCACAATACCAGTCATGTTGGCATGATTCCATTACTTGTGCTTTGCTTCAGGGAACCAGAAAACAAGGGCCTTTGGGCTCAGCTGACTTGGAGAACTGCATTCTCCGTGTGCACGTCTCTACATCATGCCTTGTCAAGTCTGTGCCCCATTGCATGCCTAAACCCATTAAGGCCCACAGCATTCTGGCTGTGGGCCCCTCTCCTCCTTTTCTTGGAACTTTCTGTGTGCACCTGACTACTGTGCCCCCAGCGCTCCCTCCCTGTAGCTGGAAAAGTCCAACGAGATGCCCAAGGCTCCAACAGCCCCAAGAGACTGTGGCAAGCCGGGAATGATACAATGTCATGAAGAAGTTGCACATGCATCTACAGGGTCTCTTCCAGTAGACGGCATGGGATCTGAGGCCAGAAAGGGAAGGTGGCACCCCTAGAACTAGTCCCTTCAGTTTACTATTACCCAGACCCACGGAGTCCCTGAACAGATGATGCCCTGGCAAACTGGCCCTTTTAGGCCAAGAGCTCATGTCCTTCTTGGGCAGAAAGCACCATTTCTATCTCAAGTGCAGCCAGAGGGCTTGATCTCACCCAAGCCCTCAATAATTTGATAAATGCCAAGCCTTTATTTCAGTTGCTCTCACGAGGCCCAGGTAGGACTCTGGAAAGACAGGCATCCATGCTTGCCGACCTAGCCCACGTGCCAAGGAAGGCAGTCCCAAGCTGTGCCCAGTGACAAAGAACACGGACACCTGGAAAGTAGGATCCCTCTTAGTCTCGCATGGTGCAGATCCCCTAAGACCAAATCGGAGATTCTGCTCCAGCGAGACTGCCAGAATCCACCCTCAATTTCAGACTGTCAGCTTTGCCACGCTGGCATTACAGCCAAGGGCAAGACCCCAGAGGAGGGAAGGGATTCACGTCAGGGGGCTCAGCACGAACCTTGAGGTGTCTTTTGGCAAGACCACGGAAAACCAGCAGGCTCTGAGAGGACCCCAGGGCCCTCCTTGTCTCCCACTGTCTCAAGGTACCTTGGGACAAGCAGCCAGCCCACCATCTTTGCGTCCTCCCACTTTCCTGCCTCACAGGCACACTCGGCAGAGGGACACACATGTACACCCCACACATGTGCTCTCCTCGCATTTCTGCACTTCCAGGGAGGTTGCAAGTGCCTGGCGGCATGCCACGCTCACACCCTGTGCCTGCTAGGTTGCCTGGGGTTTCACACGGACAGCCTACCTCAGCACAGCTGACACGTAGTATTCGATCATGTCAATGTGTGCTCCTTCGGGAGGGAGCGTGCTGCCTGACAGGCTGATCCTTGGCAGCACGGACCCAGGACTTCTCCCATGTATTTTTTCACATATGTGGAACAAGGCTCCAGGGCAGCAGGCTCTCTGTGACTCCTCCTCCTCCGGGTCTCTGCCCTTCTCTACAGGACCTTAGCCTCCTCACCACCACAGGTCCTGCCATAGCCACGTCCAATATTTCCATCAGCTGGCCCACTCTGCCACAGACTCAGGGGTACACAGGCAGTGGTTTCAAAGCCCAGCCGCACCTGATTTGCCCTGGACGAATCCTCTGACAACCCAAACCTCGACCTGGTCCAAATACACAATATAACACGGTAGAAAATGTGAACATGTTTTATTTTTCGGTCTAGTTGCACACAAGGTGTCCATGCTCTGAATTATCAATGGCCCTCCGTTCCTCTTTCCCACCATGGACAGGATCACTGCAGAGATACTTTGAACAACAACCCTCATTCTGGGGACGCCTCATGACTTTTCTTCTCGTCGCTTGGCAGTTCATCTCCTGACACCTTCATCTGTGCGTCTGCCCTGAGCCAGGAACACACACACACACACACAGACCCACATTAACACAGGTGACACAAGACCACATGTGTATATACACACACACTCGACATGTGGACCCAAACACAAACAGGGAACACAGCTCTGTCAGTAGCTGAAGATGCCCGTTCCCAGCAATGTGGGAAATGGCATCAGTAGGCACCATGTTCTTGCCTTGGGGCCCGCTGCCCACCTCGTCCCGCAGCTCTTCCGTATTTTCCGAAGCCGGCCTGAAACCGGTCCCAGCATGTCCTGCGTGGTGGCGGTGAGACGGCAAGTGGTGGATGTGGAAATTCACAGACGACCCCAAAGTCAGCACCTAAGTACACTGGAATCCCAGAGAGGACACCCTCTAGTCATAGGCTATCCCAGGAGCAGAGGCGGGAGGAAAGGACCCAGAAAATCTCAAACTTTCTGAGCAGCAGAAGGCCGGGGATAGCGCGATTGACCAAAGGGTGATTCTGACAAACAGACGTCATTCACCCTGCCTCGAGCAGAATCACCGAGGTTTCTGGCATTGCAACCACATCTGCTTGGAGGGAGACTTCCTTCACTCACGGCCACACCGAGTCCCCACGCCTCCAGTCTCAGCACGTCACCTGCTACGTGCATGACCCAATCCCAGGCTCCGCAGCCAGCTCGCATAAGCCTCAGGATTCCATTGTGGGAAAGGACAGGGCCTCTGCCTCTAAACGGATGTCCCCTCAGGGTCCCCCTGCAGACCCGCTCACCACCTTTGTTTCTGTCAGCTACCTCTCATGGCACAAATTTCCTCCCTGGGGTAGTACTTCAGGGGATCGTCCCACGCGTCCTGGCCAATGATCTGATGGCAATAAGAGCAAGGTCAGCCCGGGGCTGACCAGGCCCCTAAGCCTCCCGTGAGAAGCCAAGAGCTCCAACATCAATCGCCAACTGTGCGCAGGCCCAAACCAAACGCACCTCAGCAATCCTGTTCGATTCTGGGCAGTTGTGGCCTGACTGCCAATTGAGAAATTTCAGGCTCCTGGTGTCCAGCCTGCGGCTGGGTGCTCCCCGTTCAAAGTCCCAGAACCAGTGGACTGGTGTGGAATGACGTGCCCTATACCCCGTAGAAAGACAGGGAGAAAGGGGCAGATGCGGCAGGAGAAACGTCCACCCACACCCCAAACCCCGGCCCCCTTGCATACCCACACTCACCACCGTGGGAGCCACGTTTACCAGTGATGTCAGGGTAACATTCCTTATCAATCACCGTGTGCCAGAAGTACGGGTTGTCCCGAAAGGAGAAGATCAGCTTGCAGCGGGACCTTGGATGGCTCCGCACTTGCACCTGCCAGCACAGGGAGGAAGGAAAAGGTGCAAGCATCGAGGGGCCTCTGCTTGCCTCCCAGGCGGGCCTTAACAGCCTCCATGACGCCTCTGTAAAGTCTCACAGTACAGGCCCATGAATAACACCATCCCCCACCTCCCTGTCAAGTGCCCTACCGACCCATCCTCAGCCTCCCTCTCTGACCTTGAAGTCAATCATGTACCTTAGAAAATCTTCATCCTGGGCGCTGATTATGATTGACACTTGAGGGTTGTTCATAATCTGCTTTGGGTCAAGGAGACATTCAGGTCACATGCCGGGCCAAAAACAGCCTGGGGCAACAACTCTAGTCTGGCCTGGAGAAGGACACTGGAACAAGCATCTGCAAGGATGCTTGGCACTCGCGCTTGCACGGCCACGACTCTCTCCTTCAGACCAAGCCTTACCACCAGACCTGCTCATGGCTCTGGGTTTCCTGTGCTGTTTTGCAGGTCAGGTGGTCTGCAACCCAAAAGCAGGGGTGATTTCTCACCTCTGCTGCGCGCCTCCTGGCCCGTGTTTGCTGGGTAGTGGCATGTCACTGGTAACATGGTTAGGACTTGCAGTCCTTGTGATTATTGAATCTGAAGGAAACTGGGGTGTGTGTGTGTGTTTATATGTGTGTCTGAATGTGTGTGTGTGTGTGTGTGTGTGTGTGTGAGAGACGTCCACGTCTGAGCTATTTCCGGTGATCATCCACATTTACAACAATAAATGTCTGCAGTTGCTGCTCTAGTGTACTCTCTCTGGTCATCCTGACCTAGAGGCCCTGGGTACTGATTCTACTCAGACGGAGGCCTGAAGGGGAAACCACGAGTCATGGCTTTGACACTTACAGGTGTGTCTCTGACCAGATACTCCTCGGCTGTGCCTTTGGAACCTGCCAGTACCCAGGAACACACTTCTGTCAATGGCCTGCACGACCCTTCCTCTACCCTCGCCACACACCTTCACCCCCCACTCCTGCACATGCTGCTGCTTTTGCTC
The DNA here is from genome assembly GCF_033118175.1 of Dama dama. NCBI lineage: Eukaryota > Metazoa > Chordata > Mammalia > Artiodactyla > Cervidae > Dama > Dama dama. Next base: position 14,437,197 of record NC_083715.1, read on the forward strand.
CACTTCCTCCTCCTCTTCCTGACAGGCAAACAGCTAGTTGCCGCAGGAAGGATACAGCTTTGGCCCAGAAGCCGGGGATGCCCTGCAGTATGGCGCTTCTCCGAGCCAAGTGACGCATCCTTCTCACATGGTTCATTCGCATGAAGCGAACGGAGGCCCGGCAGTTTTCGTCACGCAGGGATCTCACTTCCAACTGCAGGGCGGTCAGTGCCTGTAGCACATTTGGCGCCGGCTGCTCACTCGGGCCTCCAGGTCTTTCCAGGCCCTGCTTCTCCAGTGTCTTCTCCTTCAGATCCTGGGAGGATCCCTGATCCCGCTCCTAATCTGCCACAACCTCCACCTCCTCCATAACGTCTTCCACCAGCAGCTGGCACACTCGCCCAATTCCCGCCTCGTCTCGTCCACCAGTCCCCCTCCGACCCCGCTGTCCTCCACCGCCTACACCACATAAAGGGTGACCTCTTCAACTGCTGCGCTACCTGGTGGCTCCAAAGTCCCATCTGTGCATGGCATGGCAATGGCAGGCCACCTGGCCACTGCCCCCTGAGCACCCGGGCTCCCAGCTAAGAAGGTCCGGAGTCCCGGGACGCTCCCACCTTCCTCTGGCCCCCTCTCAGGCTCCTCTGGGACATGGCTGTGACCCCGAGCTGGGGCAGATGCAAAGGGACCGGACATAATATCACAGCAAGTGGTGCGCAATGGCGGCCCAGGTGTAACCGGATGTGGCTCGCTACCACTTTGGGGTGGGGTGAGATCGGAATGGGCAGCACTTTGGGCCTGGTGTGTGCGGGTGTCCTGAGGTTGAAGAAAGGGCTTCCAGAAAGGCCAGGAGAGGGTGCCCGGAGATCAGCCCAACACGCGAGACCCCTAGGCTGTGAGACAGGCTCAGGTTGCTGGGTCAAATCGAGACCAATGGCAGAGAGGGTAGTGGGCGGCACCCTGAGGGAAACGCCCCTAGACCAGAGGGTGGCTTCCTCTCTTCTTTGGCTCCAGGGCAGAGACGTGGCCACACTCGGCTTCAGGGAGGGCAGGGCTATGGCATCTGGCGTTCCTGAAGTCGCTGGAATTGAATTGGCCTCTGGAATTTCAAGCCATGTGTACTCGCTCTGTAATCCAAAGAGCACACTGCTGTGTCCCATGGGACGGCCCATCCCTGGGAGCTCTCCCTGAGTGTCTAAATGTTAGGCAGGGGCACAAAGTGGCTGGATACTTTCCTCCCAGGGATAGGAGCCTGCTGCTGTCTGGATGGTCGGGGGGTGTGTACAAACCTCAACGTTTGCAACAATTGACCTCCACTCTTCTGGGGCACATGAGCAATACGGCAGAGATCTCTGTTTGTCTCTGCTTCACGGCTATCACTGTTTCTGGCGATCCTGCTGTGTGTGCACCAAGGAATGCTGTCTCTTTGTCTCCGATTCAATAAGTGGTACTGTGGTCCTCTGCTATTCTCTGGACACCAGCGATCAGAAGAGACGCTTAAACTTGGAGTGAAGTCAAGCCCTTCTCCTCAATGAGTCGCACCCACGGCAGATGAGATGGTTCTGGGCCACAGGGTCGGAGAGTGCTCTCTCAAACTGGAAAGCACACGGTGGGTGGTCACTGCTGAAGCACAGAAGGGACCGACGACACTCCTTCCCTCTCTGGGCAGACATGAATGCTACACAGGACTCTGGTGGCACGGCCACACCTTGCGCAGAGGGAGAAACGTGTCACAGTCTATTGGCATGACGGAATTCCCTGAAGCATGCTGGAATGCCTACCAGTGAGAGGCTAAGGACACCACCACGCTGAGTTCCATGACACACCAATGCCGGAGGCCTGCACGATGGCCCATTTACCCTATGCAGGCCCTTTCAAAGAGGTTCTGTTCTCCAGGTGAGAACACATCCCAGCCTACCAAGTGGCCCTGAAGCTGTGAGGCTGCTACCAACAAAACGACCCAGCTAATCCATCTTACCTATAGTCCTCATATGCGGTATCTGTGTTCTGCAAATTGTACAAAGAGAGATGTCTCACACTCGATGATTCTGCACGTAGCAGGTGCTTATGCTCCTGTGTCGATGTATCTCCAAAACCTTACACAAAAGGCAAGGGGTGCTGATGCTCCTGGCCAGGACATGGAAAGAATGCCCAGCACTTAAGATGGATGCCAAGGCCCTCGTAGCTGTTTGTGCAAAGGGCTGTAGGCTCAACCACCGCAGCTTCTGTGCTGGGATTGCAGCCCAATCTGTGTCTCGGCTTGGCTGCACTCACCGACCATGCCCAGGTGATTTCTTCCTGCCTCTCCTTTCTGCCAGAGGTCTGGGATGCAGGCGTCTATTTCCATGTAGAACTGGCTAACTCAGTGAGATCATAGGGCATGATTCCCTGGCTTCACTGCTTCTGCTGGCCAGAGTTTATGTTCCCTTCATGTTTCAGATGTCCTTTCTTGCGTCACCTAGCTTGGTGTCTTCCGACTGCTCACCCTCACAAGTGTTCTTGTAGGCGCTTCTGTGCACGAATATGCACACATGTCCACACTCACATCCCTGAGAGGAGACTTACACATGTGTGGAGGTACAGGCTTTCTTGTCCAGAAATATGGATTTTGGTAAGCACCCGACATGCTTTGTGCATGTTATTTTCCTTCACTTGCTGGTTGATCCTGTCAGCTTGCACTTCTATCTTATTGATGTGTGCTCAATGTTGACAAAATCTTGGCATTGTTCATGACAGGGACAGACCTGCAGAGAGTCTGGCAGGCCTGGAAGTGCTCGGTATGGACAGCTGAGTGAGTTGTGCCTGTGTTCCACATTCTCCCATAACATCGTGCAGGTTCACAATACCAGTCATGTTGGCATGATTCCATTACTTGTGCTTTGCTTCAGGGAACCAGAAAACAAGGGCCTTTGGGCTCAGCTGACTTGGAGAACTGCATTCTCCGTGTGCACGTCTCTACATCATGCCTTGTCAAGTCTGTGCCCCATTGCATGCCTAAACCCATTAAGGCCCACAGCATTCTGGCTGTGGGCCCCTCTCCTCCTTTTCTTGGAACTTTCTGTGTGCACCTGACTACTGTGCCCCCAGCGCTCCCTCCCTGTAGCTGGAAAAGTCCAACGAGATGCCCAAGGCTCCAACAGCCCCAAGAGACTGTGGCAAGCCGGGAATGATACAATGTCATGAAGAAGTTGCACATGCATCTACAGGGTCTCTTCCAGTAGACGGCATGGGATCTGAGGCCAGAAAGGGAAGGTGGCACCCCTAGAACTAGTCCCTTCAGTTTACTATTACCCAGACCCACGGAGTCCCTGAACAGATGATGCCCTGGCAAACTGGCCCTTTTAGGCCAAGAGCTCATGTCCTTCTTGGGCAGAAAGCACCATTTCTATCTCAAGTGCAGCCAGAGGGCTTGATCTCACCCAAGCCCTCAATAATTTGATAAATGCCAAGCCTTTATTTCAGTTGCTCTCACGAGGCCCAGGTAGGACTCTGGAAAGACAGGCATCCATGCTTGCCGACCTAGCCCACGTGCCAAGGAAGGCAGTCCCAAGCTGTGCCCAGTGACAAAGAACACGGACACCTGGAAAGTAGGATCCCTCTTAGTCTCGCATGGTGCAGATCCCCTAAGACCAAATCGGAGATTCTGCTCCAGCGAGACTGCCAGAATCCACCCTCAATTTCAGACTGTCAGCTTTGCCACGCTGGCATTACAGCCAAGGGCAAGACCCCAGAGGAGGGAAGGGATTCACGTCAGGGGGCTCAGCACGAACCTTGAGGTGCCTTTTGGCAAGACCATGGAAAACCAGCAGGCTCTGAGAGGACCCCAGGGCCCTCCTTGTCTCCCACTGTCTCAAGGAACCTTGGGACAAGCAGCCAGCCCACCATCTTTGTGTCCTCCCACTTTCCTGCCTCACAGGCACACTCGGCAGAGGGACACACATGTACACCCCACACATGTGCTCTCCTCGCATTTCTGCACTTCCAGGGAGGTTGCAAGTGCCTGGCGGCATGACACGCTCACACCCTGGGCCTGCTAGGTTGCCTGGGGTTTCACACGGACAGCCTACCTCAGCACAGCTGACACGTAGTGTTCGATCATACCAGTGTGTGCTCCTTCGGGAGGGAGCGTGCTGCCTGACAGGCTGATCCTTGGCAGCACGGACCCAGGACTTCTCCCATGTATTTTCTCACGTATGTGGAACAAGGCTCCAGGGCAGCAGGCTCTCTGTGACTCCTCCTCCTCCGGGTCTCTGCCCTTCTCTACAGGACCTTAGCCTCCTCACCACCACAGGTCCTGCCATAGCCACGTCCAACATTTCCATCAGCTGGCCCACTCTGCCACAGACTCAGGGGTACACAGGCAGTGGTTTCAAAGCCCAGCCGCACCTGATTTGCCCTGGACGAATCCTCTGACAACCCAAACCTCGACCTGGTCCAAATACACAATATAACACGGTAGAAAATGTGAACATGTTTTCTTTTTCGGTCTAGTTGCACACAAGGTGTCCATGCTCTGAATTATCAATGGCCCTCCATTCCTCTTTCCCACCATGGACAGGATCACTGCAGAGATACTTTGAACAACAACCCTCATTCTGGGGACGCCTCATGACTTTTCTTCTCGTCGCTTGGCAGTTCATCTCCTGACACCTTCATCTGTGCGTCTGCCCTGAGCCAGGAACACACACACACACACACAGACCCACATTAACACAGGTGACACAAGACCACATGTGTATATACACACACACTCGACATGTGGACCCAAACACAAACAGGGAACACAGCTCTGTCAGTAGCTGAAGATGCCCGTTCCCAGCAATGTGGGAAATGGCATCAGTAGGCACCATGTCCTTGCCTTGGGGCCCGCTGCCCACCTCGTCCCGCAGCTCTTCCGTATTTTCCGAAGCCGGCCTGAAACCGGTCCCAGCATGTCCTGCGTGGTGGCGGTGAGACGGCAAGTGGTGGATGTGGAAATTCACAGACGACCCCAAAGTCAGCACCTAAGTACACTGGAATCCCAGAGAGGACACCCTCTAGTCATAGGCTATCCCAGGAGCAGAGGCGGGAGGCAAGGACCCAGAAAATCTCAAACTTTCTGAGCAGCAGAAGGCCGGGAATAGCGCGATTGACCAAAGGGTGATTCTGACAAACAGACGTCATTCACCCTGCCTCGAGCAGAATCACCGAGGTTTCTGGCATTGCAACCACAGCTGCTTGGAGGGAGACTTCCTTCACTCACGGCCACACCGAGTCCCCACGCCTCCAGTCTCAGCACGTCACCTGCTACGTGCATGACCCAATCCCAGGCTCCGCAGCCAGCCCGCATGAGCCTCAGGATTCCATTGTGGGAAAGGACAGGGCCTCTGCCTCTAAACGGATGTCCCCTCAGGGTCCCCCTGCAGACCCGCTCACCACCTTTGTTTCTGTCAGCTACCTCTCGTGGCACAAATTTCCTCCCTGGGGTAGTACTTCAGGGGATCGTCCCACACGTCCAGACCAATGATCTGATGGCAATAAGAGCAAGGTCAGCCCGGGGCTGACCAGGCCCCTAAGCCTCCCGTGACAAGCCAAGAGCTCCAACATCAATCGCCAACTGTGCGCAGGCCCAAACCAAACGCACCTCAGCAATCCTGTTCGATTCTGGGCAGTTGTGGCCTGACTGCCAATTGAGAAATTTCAGGCTCCTGGTGTCCAGCCTGCGGCTGGGTGCTCCCCGTTCAAAGTCCTAGAACCAGTGGACTGGTGGGGAATGACGTGCCATATACCCTGTAGAAAGACAGGGAGAAAGGGGCAGATGCGGCAGGAGAAACGACCACCCACACCCCAAACCCCGGCCACCTTGCATACCCACACTCACCACCGTGGGAGCCACGTTTACCAGTGATGTCAGGGTAACATTCCTTATCAATCACCGTGTGCCAGAAGTACGGGTTGTCCCGAAAGGAGAAGATCAGCTTGCAGTGGGACCTTGGATGGCTCCGCACTTGCACGTGCCAGCGCAGGGAGGAAGGAAAAGGTGCAAGCATCGAGGGGCCTCTGCTTGCCTCCCAGGCGGGCCTTAACAGCCTCCATGACGCCTCTGTAAAGTCTCACAGTACAGGCCCATGAATAACACCATCCCCCACCTCCCTGTCAAGTGCCCTACTGACCCATCCTCAGCCCTCTCTGACCTTGAAGTCAATCATGTACCTTAGAAAATCTTCATCCTGGGCGCTGATTATGATTGACACTTGAGGGTTGTTCATAATCTGCTTTGGGTCAAGGAGACATTCAGGTCACATGCCGGGCCAAAAAGAGCCTGGGGCAACAGCTCTAGTCTGGCCTGGAGAAGGACACTGGAACAAGCATCTGCAACGATGCTTGGCACTCGCGCTTGCACGGCCACGACTCTCTCCTTCAGACCAAGCCTTACCACCAGACCTGCTCATGGCTCTGGGTTTCCTGTGCTGTTTTGCAGGTCAGGTGGTCTGCAACCCAAAAGCAGGGGTGATTTCTCACCTCTGCTGCGCGCCTCCTGGCCCGTGTTTGCTGGGTAGTGGCATGTCACTGGTAACATGGTTAGGACTTGCAGTCCTTGTGATTATTGAATCTGAAGGATACTGGGGTGTGTGTGTGTTTATATGTGTGTCTGAATGTGTGTGTTTGTGTGTGTGTGTGTGTGAGAGACGTCCACGTCTGAGCTATTTCCGGTGATCATCCACATTTACAACAATAAATGTCTGCAGTTGCTGCTCTAGTGTACTCTCTCTGGTCATCCTGACCTAGAGGCCCTGGGTACTGATTCTACTCAGACGGAGGCCTGAAGGGGAAACCACGAGTCATGGCTTTGACACTTACAGGTGTGGCTCTGACCAGATACTCCTCGGCTGTGCCTTTGGAACCTGCCAATACCCAGGAACACACTTCTGTCAATGGCCTGCACGACCCTTCCTCTACCCTCGCCACACACCTTCACCCCCCACTCCTGCACATGCTGCTGCTTTTGCTCCACTTCCTCCTCCTCTTCCTGACAGGCAAACAGCTAGTTGCCGCAGGAAGGATACAGTTTTGGCCCAGAAGCCGGGGATGCCCTGCAGTATGGTGCTTCTCCGAACCAAGTGACGCATCCTTCTCACATGGTTCATTCGCATGAAGCGAACGGAGGCCCGGCAGTTTTCGTCACGCAGGGATCTCACTTCCAACTTCAGGGTGGTCAGTGCCTGTAGCACATTTGGCGCCGGCTGCTCTCTCAGGCCTCCAGGTCTTTCCAGGCCCTGCTTCTCCAGTGTCTTCTCCTTCAGATCCTGGGAGGATCCCTGATCCCGCTCCTAATCTGCCACAACCTCCACCTCCTCCATAACGTCTTCCGCCAGCAGCTGGCACACTCGCCCAATTCCCGCCTCGTCTCGTCCACCAGTCCTCCTCCGACCCCGCTGTCCTCCACCGCCTACACCACATAAAGGGTGACCTCTTCAACTGCTGTGCTACCTGGTGGCTCCAAAGTCCCATCTGTGCATGGCATGGCAGTGGCAGGCCACCTGGCCACTGCCCCCTGAGCACCGGGGCTCCCAGCTAAGAAGGTCCGGAGTCCCGGGACGCTCCCACCTTCCTCTGGCCCCCTCTCAGGCTCCTCTGGGACATGGCTGTGACCCCGAGCTGGGGCAGATGCAAAGGGACCGGACATAATATCACAGCAAGTGGTGCGCAATGGCGGCCCAGGTGTAACCGGATGTGGCTCGCTACCACTTTGGGGTGGGGTGAGATCGGAATGGGCAGCACTTTGGGCCTGGTGTGTGCGGGTGTCCTGAGGTTGAAGAAAGGGCTTCCAGAAAGGCCAGGAGAGGGTGCCCGGGGATCAGCCCAACACGCCAGACCCTTGGCTGTGAGACAGGCTCAGGTTGCTGGGTCAAATCGAGACCAATGGCAGAGAGGGTAGTGGGCGGCACCCTGAGGGAAACGCCCCTAGACCAGAGGGTGGCTTCCTCTCTTCTTTGGCTCCAGGGCAGAGACGTGGCCACACTCGGCTTCAGGGAGGGCAGGGCTATTGCATCTGGCGTTCCTGAAGGCGCTGGCATTGAATTGGCCTCTGGAATTTCAAGCCATGTGTACTCGCTCTGTAATCCAAAGAGCACACTGCTGTGTCCCATGGGACGGCCCATCCCTGGGAGCTCTCCCTGAGTGTCTAAATGTTAGGCATGGGCACAAAGTGGCTGGATACTTTCCTCCCAGGGATAGGAGCCTGCTGCTGTCTGGATGGTCGGAGGGTGTGTACAAACCTCAACGTTTGCAACAATTGACCTCCACTCTTCAGGGGCACAAGAGCAATACGGCAGAGATCTCTGTTTGTCTCTGCTTCACGCCTATCACTGTTTCTGGCGATCCTGCTGTGTGTGCCCCAAGGAATGCTGTCTCTTTGTCTCCGACTCAATAAGTGGTACTGTGGTCCTCTGCTATTCTCTGGACACCAGCGATCAGAAGAGACGCTTAACCTTGGAGTGAAGTCAAGCCCTTCTCCTCAATGAGTCGCACCCACGGCAGATGAGATGGTTCTGGGCCACAGGGTCGGAGAGTGCTCTCTCAAACTGGAAAGCACACGGTGGCTGGTCACTGCTGAAGCACAGAAGGGACAGACGACCCTCCTTCCCTCTCTGGGCAGACATGAATGCTGCACAGGACTCTGGTGGCACGGCCACACCTTGCGCAGAGGGAGAAACGTGTCACAGTCTATTGGCATGACGGAATTCCCTGAAGCATGCTGGAATGCCTACCAGTGAGAGGCTAAGGACACCACCACGCTGAGTTCCATGACACACCAGTGCCGGAGGCCTGCACGATGGTCCATTTACCCTATGCAGGCCCTTTCAAAGAGGTTCTGTTCTCCAGGTGAGAACACATCCCAGCCTACCAAGTGGCCCCGAAGCTGTGAGGCTGCTACCAACAAAACAACCCAGCTAAGCCATCTTACCTATAGTCCTCATATGCGGTATCTGTGTTCTGCAAATTGTACAAAGAGAGATGTCTCACACTCGATGATTCTGCACGTAGCAGGTGCTTATGCTCCAGTGTCGATGTATCTCCAAAACCTTACACAAAAGGCAAGGGGTGCTCATGCTCCTGGCCAGGACATGGAAAGAATGCCCAGCACTTAAGATGGATGCCAAGGCCCTCGTAGCTGTTTGTGCAAAGGGCTGTAGGCTCAACCACCGCAGCTTCTGTGCTGGGATTGCAGCCCAATCTGTGTCTCGGCTCGCCTGCACTCACCGACCATGCCCAGGTGATTTCTTCCTGCCTCTCCTTTCTGCCCGAGGTCTGGGATGCAGGCGTCTATTTCCATGTAGAACTGGCTAACTCAGTGAGATCATAGGGCATGATTCCCTGGCTTCACTGCTTCTGCTGGCCAGAGTTTATGTTCCCTTCATGTTTCAGATGTCCTTTCTTGCGTCACCTAGCTCGGTGTCTTCCAACTGCTCACCCTCACAAGTGTTCTTGTAGGCGCTTCTGTGCACGAATATGCACACATGTCCACACTCACATCCCTGAGAGGAGACTTACACATGTGTGGAGGTACAGGCTTTCTTGTCCAGAAATATGGATTTTGGTAAGCACCCGACATGCTTTGTCCATGTTATTTTCCTTCACTTGCTGGTTGATCCTGTCAGCTTGCACTTCTATCTTATTGATGTGTGCTCAATGTTGACAAAATCTTGGCATTGTTCATGACAGGGACAGACCTGCAGAGAGTCTGGCAGGCCTGGAAGTGCTCGGTATGGACAGCTGAGTGAGTTGTGCCTGTGTTCCACATTCTCCCATAACATCGTGCAGGTTCACAATACCAGTCATGTTGGCATGATTCCATTACTTGTGCTTTGCTTCAGGGAACCAGAAAACAAGGGCCTTTGGGCTCAGCTGACTTGGAGAACTGCATTCTCCGTGTGCACGTCTCTACATCATGCCTTGTCAAGTCTGTGCCCCATTGCATGCCTAAACCCATTAAGGCCCACAGCATTCTGGCTGTGGGCCCCTCTCCTCCTTTTCTTGGAACTTTCTGTGTGCACCTGACTACTGTGCCCCCAGCGCACTCTCCCTGTAGCTGGAAAAGTCCAACGATATGCCCAAGGCTCCAACAGCCCCAAGAGACTGTGCAAGCCGGAAATGATACAATGTCATGAAGAAGTTGCACATGCATCTACAGGGTCTTTTCCAGTAGAAGGCATGGGATCTGAGGCCAGAAAGGGAAGGTGGCACCCCTAGAACTAGTCCCTTCAGTTTACTATTACCCAGACCCACGGAGTCCCTGAACAGATGATGCCCTGGCAAACTGGCCCTTTTAGGCCAAGAGCTCATGTCCTTCTTGGGCAGAAAGCACCATTTCTATCTCAAGTGCAGCCAGAGGGCTTGATCTCACCCAAGCCCTCAATAATTTGATAAATGCCAAGCCTTTATTTCAGTTGCTCTCACGAGGCCCAGGTAGGACTCTGGAAAGACAGGCATCCATGCTTGCCGACCTAGCCAACGTGCCAAGGAAGGCAGTCCCAAGCTGTGCCCAGTGACAAAGAACACGGACACCTGGAAAGTAGGACCCCTCTTAGTCTCGCATGGTGCAGATCCCCTAAGACCAAATGGGAGATTCTGCTCCAACGAGACTGCCAGATTCCACCCTCAATTTCAGACTGTCAGCTTTGCCAGGCTGGCATTACAGCCAAGGGCAAGACCCCAGAGGAGGGAAGGGATTCACGTCAGGGGGCTCAGCACGAACCTTGAGGTGTCTTTTGGCAAGACCACGGAAAACCAGCAGGCTCTGAGAGGACCCCAGGGCCCTCCTTGTCTCCCACTGTCTCAAGGTAACTTGGGACAAGCAGCCAGCCCACCATCTTTGTGTCCTCCCACTTTCCTGCCTCACAGGCACACTCGGCAGAGGGACACACATGTACACCCCACACATGTGCTCTCCTCGCATTTCTGCACTTCCAGGGAGGTTGCAAGTGCCTGGCGGCATGCCACGCTCACACCCTGTGCCTGCTAGGTTGCCTGGGGTTTCACACGGACAGCCTACCTCAGCACAGCTGACACGTAGTGTTCGATCATGCCAGTGTGTGCTCCTTCGGGAGGGAGCGTGCTGCCTGACAGGCTGATCCTTGGCAGCACGGACCCAGGACTTCTCCCATGTATTTTCTCACGTATGTGGAACAAGGCTCCAGGGCAGCAGGCTCTCTGTGACTCCTCCTCCTCCGGGTCTCTGCCCTTCTCTACAGGACCTTAGCCTCCTCACCACCACAGGTCCTGCCATAGCCACGTCCAATATTTCCATCAGCTGGCCCACTCTGCCACAGACTCAGGGGTACACAGGCAGTGGTTTCAAAGCCCAGCCGCACCTGATTTGCCCTGGACGAATCCTCTGACAACCCAAACCTCGACCTGGTCCAAATACACAATATAACACGGTAGAAAATGTGAACATGTTTTATTTTTCGGTCTAGTTGCACACAAGGTGTCCATGCTCTGAATTATCAATGGCCCTCCGTTCCTCTTTCCCACCATGGACAGGATCACTGCAGAGATACTTTGAACAACAACCCTCATTCTGGGGACGCCTCATGACTTTTCTTCTCGTCGCTTGGCAGTTCATCTCCTGACACCTTCATCTGTGCGTCTGCCCTGAGCCAGGAACACACACACACACACACACAGACCCACATTAACACAGGTGACACATGACCACATGTGTATATACACACACACTCGACATGTGGACCCAAACACAAACAGGGAACACAGCTCTGTCAGTAGCTGAAGATGCCCGTTCCCAGCAATGTGGGAAATGGCATCAGTAGGCACCATGTCCTTGCCTTGGGGCCCGCTGCCCACCTCGTCCCGCAGCTCTTCCGTATTTTCCGACGCCGGCCTGAAACCGGTCCCAGCATGTCCTGCGAGTGCCGGTGAGACGGCAAGTGGTGGATGTGGAAATTCACAGACGACCCCAAAGTCAGCACCTAAGTACACTGGAATCCCAGAGAGGACACCCTCTAGTCATAGGCTATCCCAGGAGCAGAGGCGGGAGGCAAGGACCCAGAAAATCTCAAACTTTCTGAGCAGCAGAAGGCCGGGGATAGCGCGATTGACCAAAGGGTGATTCTGACAAACAGACGTCATTCACCCTGCCTCGAGCAGAATCACCGAGGTTTCTGGCATTGCAACCACAGCTGCTTGGAGGGAGACTTCCTTCACTCACGGCCACACCGAGTCCCCACGCCTCCAGTCTCAGCACGTCAACTGCTACGTGCATGACCCAATCCCAGGCTCCGCAGCCAGCCGGCATGAGCCTCAGGATTCCATTGTCGGAAAGGACAGGGCCTCTGCCTCTAAACGGATGTCCCCTCAGGGTCTCCCTGCAGACCCGCTCACCACCTTTGTTTCTGTCAGCTACCTCTCGTGGCACAAATTTCCTCCCTGGGGTAGTACTTCAGGGGATCGTCCCACGCGTCCTGGCCAATGATCTGATGGCAATAAGAGCAAGGTCAGCCCGGGGCTGACCAGGCCCCTAAGCCTCCCGTGAGAAGCCAAGAGCTCCAACATCAATCGCCAACTGTGCGCAGGCCCAAACCAAACGCACCTCAGCAATCCTGTTCGATTCTGGGCAGTTGTGGCCTGACTGCCAATTGAGAAATTTCAGGCTCCTGGTGTCCAGCCTGCGGCTGGGTGCTCCCCGTTCAAAGTCCCAGAACCAGTGGACCGGTGTGGAATGACCTGCCCTATACCCTGTAGAAAGACAGGGAGAAAGGGGCAGATGCAGCAGGAGAAACGTCCACCCACACCCCAAACCCCAGCCACCTTGCATACCCACACTCACCACCGTGGGAGCCACGTTTACCAGTGATGTCAGGGTAACATTCCTTATCAATCACCGTGTGCCAGAAGTACGGGTTGTCCCGAAAGGAGAAGATCAGCTTGCAGCGGGACCTTGGATGGCTCAGCACTTGTACCTGCCAGCACAGGGAGGAAGGAAAAGGTGCAAGCATTGAGGGGCCTCTGCTTGCCTCCCAGGAGGGCCTCAACAGCCTCCATGACGCCTCTGTAAAGTCTCACAGTACAGGCCCATGAATAACACCATCCCCCACCTCCCTGTCAAGTGCCCTACTGACCCATCCTCAGCCTCCCTCTCTGACCTTGAAGTCAATCATGTACCTTAGAAAATCTTCATCCTGGGCGCTGATTATGATTGACACTTGAGGGTTGTTCATAATCTGCTTTGGGTCAAGGAGACATTCAGGTCACATGCCGGGCCAAAAAGAGCCTGGGGCAACAGCTCTAGTCTGGCCTGGAGAAGGACACTGGAACAAGCATCTGCAAGGACGCTTGGCACTCGCGCTTGCACGGCCACGACTCTCTCCTTCAGACCAAGCCTTACCACCAGACCTGCTCATGGCTCTGGGTTTCCTGTGCTGTTTTGCAGGTCAGGTGGTCTGCAACCCAAAAGCAGGGGTGATTTCTCACCTCTGCTGCGCGCCTCCTGGCCCGTGTTTGCTGGGTAGTGGCATGTCACTGGTAACATGGTTAGGACTTGCAGTCCTTGTGATTATTGAATCTGAAGGAAACTGGGGTGTGTGTGTGTTTATATGTGTGTCTGAATGTGTGTGTGTGTGTGTGTGAGAGAGACGTCCACGTCTGAGCTATTTCCGGTGATCATCCACATTTACAACAATAAATGTCTGCAGTTGCTGCTCTAGTGTACTCTCTCTGGTCATCCTGACCTAGAGGCCCTGGGTACTGATTCTACTCAGACGGAGGCCTGAAGGGGAAACCACGAGTCATGGCTTTGACACTTACAGGTGTGGCTCTGACCAGATACTCCTCGGCTGTGCCTTTGGAACCTGCCAATACCCAGGAACACACTTCTGTCAATGGCCTGCAGGACCCTTCCTCTACCCTCGCCACACACCTTCACCCCCCACTCCTGCACATGCTGCTGCTTTTGCTCCACTTCCTCCTCCTCTTCCTGACAGGCAAACAGCTAGTTGCCGCAGGAAGGATACAGCTTTGGCCCAGAAGCCGGGGATGCCCTGCAGTATGGCGCTTCTCCGAACCAAGTGACGCATCCTTCTCACATGGTTCATTCGCATGAAGCGAACGGAGGCCCGGCAGTTTTCGTCACGCAGGGATCTCACTTCCAACTGCAGGGCGGTCAGTGCCTGTAGCACATTTGGCGCCGGATGCTCACTCGGGCCTCCAGGTCTTTCCAGGCCCTGCTTCTCCAGTGTCTTCTCCTTCAGATCCTGGGAGGATCCCTGATCCCGCTCCTAATCTGCCACAACCTCCACCTCCTCCATAACGTCTTCCGCCAGCAGCTGGCACACTCGCCCAATTCCCGCCTCGTCTCGTCCACCAGTCCCCCTCCGACCCCGCTGTCCTCCACCGCCTACACCACATAAAGGGTGACCTCTTCAACTGCTGTGCTACCTGGTGGCTCCAAAGTCCCATCTGTGCATGGCATGGCAATGGCAGGCCACCTGGCCACTGCCCCCTGAGCACCCGGGCTCCCAGCTAAGAAGGTCCGGAGTCCCGGGACACTCCCACCTTCCTCTGGCCCCCTCTCAGGCTCCTCTGGGACATGGCTGTGACCCCGAGCTGGGGCAGATGCAAAGGGACCGGACATAATATCACAGCAAGTGGTGCGCAATGGCGGCCCAGGTGTAACCGGATGTGGCTCGCTACCACTTTGGGGTGGGGTGAGATCGGAATGGGCAGCACTTTGGGCCTGGTGTGTGCGGGTGTCCTGAGGTTGAAGAAAGGGCTTCCAGAAAGGCCAGGAGAGGGTGCCCGGAGATCAGCCCAACACGCGAGACCCCTAGGCTGTGAGACAGGCTCAGGTTGCTGGGTCAAATCGAGACCAATGGCAGAGAGGGTAGTGGGCGGCACCCTGAGGGAAACGCCCCTAGACCAGAGGGTGGCTTCCTCTCTTCTTTGGCTCCAGGGCAGAGACGTGGCCACACTCGGCTTCAGGGAGGGCAGGGCTATTGCATCTGGCGTTCCTGAAGGCGCTGGCATTGAATTGGCCTCTGGAATTTCAAGCCATGTGTACTCGCTCTGTAATCCAAAGAGCACACTGCTGTGTCCCATGGGACGGCCCATCCCTGGGAGCTCTCCCTGAGTGTCTAAATGTTAGGCAGGGGCACAAAGTGGCTGGATACTTTCCTCCCAGGGATAGGAGCCTGCTGCTGTCTGGATGGTCGGGGGGTGTGTACAAACCTCAACGTTTGCAACAATTGACCTCCACTCTTCTGGGGCACAAGAGCAATACGGCAGAGATCTCTGTTTGTCTCTGCTTCACACCTATCACTGTTTCTGGCGATCCTGCTGTGTGTGCCCCAAGGAATGCTGTCTCTTTGTCTCCGACTCAATAAATGGTACTGTGGTCCTCTGCTATTCTCTGGACACTAGCAATCAGAAGAGACGCTTAACCTTGGAGTGAAGTCAAGCCCTTCTCCTCAATGAGTCGCACCCACGGAGATGAGATGGTTCTGGGCCACAGGGTCGGAGAGTGCTCTCTCAAACTGGAAAGCACACGGTGGGTGGTCACTGCTGAAGCACAGAAGGGACAGACGACCCTCCTTCCCTCTCTGGGCAGACATGAATGCTGCACAGGACTCTGGTGGCACGGCCACACCTTGCGCAGAGGGAGAAACGTGTCACAGTCTATTGGCATGACGGAATTCCCTGAAGCATGCTGGAATGCCTACCAGTGAGAAGCTAAGGACACCACCATGCTGAGTTTCATGACACACCAGTGCCGGAGGCCTGCACGATGGCCCATTTACCCTATGCAGGCCCTTTCAAAGAGGTTCTGTTCTCCAGGTGAGAACACATCCCAGCCTACCAAGTGGCCCTGAAGCTGTGAGGCTGCTACCAACAAAACGACCCAGCTAAGCCATCTTACCTATAGTCCTCATATGCGGTATCTGTGTTCTGCAAATTGTACAAAGAGAGATGTCTCACACTCGATGATTCTGCACGTAGCAGGTGCTTATGCTCCAGGGTCGATGTATCTCCAAAACCTTACACAAAAGGCAAGGGGTGCTGATGCTCCTGGCCAGGACATGGAAAGAATGCCCAGCACTTAAGATGGATGCCAAGGCCCTCGTAGCTGTTTGTGCAAACGGCTGTAGGCTCAACCACCGCAGCTTCTGTGCTGGGATTGCAGCCCAATCTGTGTCTCGGCTCGGCTGCACTCACCGACCATGCCCAGGTGATTTCTTCCTGCCTCTCCTTTCTGCCAGAGGTCTGGGATGCAGGCGTCTATTTCCATGTAGAACTGGCTAACTCAGTGAGATCATAGGGCATGATTCCCTGGCTTCACTGCTTCTGCTGGCCAGAGTTTATGTTCCCTTCATGTTTCAGATGTCCTTTCTTGCGTCACCTAGCTCGGTGTCTTCCGACTGCTCACCCTCACAAGTGTTCTTGTAGGCGCTTCTGTGCACGAATATGCACACATGTCCACACTCACATCCCTGAGAGGAGACTTACACATGTGTGGAGGTACAGGCTTTCTTGTCCAGAAATATGGATTTTGGTAAGCACCCGACATGCTTTGTGCATGTTATTTTCCTTCACTTGCTGGTTGATCCTGTCAGCTTGCACTTCTATCTTATTGATGTGTGCTCAATGTTGACAAAATCTTGGCATTGTTCATGACAGGGACAGACCTGCAGAGAGTCTGGCAGGCCTGGAAGTGCTCGGTATGGACAGCTGAGTGAGTTGTGCCTGTGTTCCACATTCTCCCATAACATCGTGCAGGTTCACAATACCAGTCATGTTGGCATGATTCCATTACTTGTGCTTTGCTTCAGGGAACCAGAAAACAAGGGCCTTTGGGCTCAGCTGACTTGGAGAACTGCATTCTCCGTGTGCACGTCTCTACATCATGCCTTGTCAAGTCTGTGCCCCATTGCATGCCTAAACCCATTAAGGCCCACAGCATTCTGGCTGTGGGCCCCTCTCCTCCTTTTCTTGGAACTTTCTGTGTGCACCTGACTACTGTGCCCCCAGCGCTCCCTCCCTGTAGCTGGAAAAGTCCAACGAGATGCCCAAGGCTCCAACAGCCCCAAGAGACTGTGGCAAGCCGGGAATGATACAATGTCATGAAGAAGTTGCACATGCATCTACAGGGTCTCTTCCAGTAGAAGGCATGGGATCTGAGGCCAGAAAGGGAAGGTGGCACCCCTAGAACTAGTCCCTTCAGTTTACTATTACCCAGACCCACGGAGTCCCTGAACAGATGATGCCCTGGCAAACTGGCCCTTTTAGGCCAAGAGCTCATGTCCTTCTTGGGCAGAAAGCACCATTTCTATCTCAAGTGCAGCCAGAGGGCTTGATCTCACCCAAGCCCTCAATAATTTGATAAATGCCAAGCCTTTATTTCAGTTGCTCTCACGAGGCCCAGGTAGGACTCTGGAAAGACAGGCATCCATGCTTGCCGACCTAGCCAACGTGCCAAGGAAGGCAGTCCCAAGCTGTGCCCAGTGACAAAGAACACGGACACCTGGAAAGTAGGATCCGTCTTAGTCTCGCATGGTGCAGATCCCCTAAGACCAAATCGGAGATTCTGCTCCAGCGAGACTGCCAGAATCCACCCTCAATTTCAGACTGTCAGCTTTGCCACGCTGGCATTACAGCCAAGGGCAAGACCCCAGAGGAGGGAAGGGATTCACGTCAGGGGGCTCAGCACGAACCTTGAGGTGTCTTTTGGCAAGACCATGGAAAACCAGCAGGCTCTGAGAGGACCCCAGGGCCCTCCTTGTCTCCCACTGTCTCAAGGTACCTTGGGACAAGCAGCCAGCCCACCATCTTTGCGTCCTCCCACTTTCCTGCCTCACAGGCACACTCGGCAGAGGGACACACATGTACACCCCACACATGTGCTCTCCTCGCATTTCTGCACTTCCAGGGAGGTTGCAAGTGCCTGGCGGCATGCCACGCTCACACCCTGTGCCTGCTAGGTTGCCTGGGGTTTCACACGGACAGCCTACCTCAGCACAGCTGACACGTAGTGTTCGATCATGCCAGTGTGTGCTCCTTCGGGAGGGAGCGTGCTGCCTGACAGGCTGATCCTTGGCAGCACGGACCCAGGACTTCTCCCATGTATTTTCTCACGTATGTGGAACAAGGCTCCAGGGCAGCAGGCTCTCTGTGACTCCTCCTCCTCCGGGTCTCTGCCCTTCTCTACAGGACCTTAGCCTCCTCACCACCACAGGTCCTGCCATAGCCACGTCCAACATTTCCATCAGCTGGCCCACTCTGCCACAGACTCAGGGGTACACAGGCAGTGGTTTCAAAGCCCAGCCACACCTGATTTGCCCTGGACGAATCCTCTGACAACCCAAACCTCGACCTGGTCCAAATACACAATATAACACGGTAGAAAATGTGAACATGTTTTCTTTTTCGGTCTAGTTGCACACAAGGTGTCCATGCTCTGAATTATCAATGGCCCTCCATTCCTCCTTCCCACCATGGATAGGATCACTGCAGAGATACTTTGAACAACAACCCTCATTCTGGGGACGCCTCATGACTTTTCTTCTCGTCGCTTGGCAGTTCATCTCCTGACACCTTCATCTGTGCGTCTGCCCTGAGCCAGGAACACACACACACACACACAGACCCACATTAACACATGTGACACAAGACCACATGTGTATATACACACACACTCGACATGTGGACCCAAACACAAACAGGGAACACAGCTCTGTCAGTAGCTGAAGATGCCCGTTCCCAGCAATGTGGGAAATGGCATCAGTAGGCACCATGTCCTTGCCTTGGGGCCCGCTGCCCACCTCGTCCCGCAGCTCTTCCGTATTTTCCGAAGCCGGCCTGAAACCGGTCCCAGCATGTCCTGCATGGTGGCGGTGAGACGGCAAGTGGTGGATGTGGAAATTCACAGACGACCCCAAAGTCAGCACCTAAGTACACTGGAATCCCAGAGAGGACACCCTCTAGTCATAGGCTATCCCAGGAGCAGAGGCGGGAGGCAAGGACCCAGAAAATCTCAAACTTTCTGAGCAGCAGAAGGCCGGGGATAGCGCAATTGACCAAAGGGTGATTCTGACAAACAGACGTCATTCACCCTGCCTCGAGCAGAATCACCGAGGTTTCTGGCATTGCAACCACAGCTGCTTGGAGGGAGACTTCCTTCACTCACGGCCACACCGAGTCCCCACGCCTCCAGTCTCAGCACGTCACCTGCTACGTGCATGACCCAATCCCAGGCTCCGCAGCCAGCCCGCATGAGCCTCAGGATTCCATTGTGGGAAAGGACAGGGCCTCTGCCTCTAAACGGATGTCCCCTCAAGGTCCCCCTGCAGACCCGCTCACCACCTTTGTTTCTGTCAGCTACCTCTCGTGGCACAAATTTCCTCCCTGGGGTAGTACTTCAGGGGATCGTCCCACGCGTCCTGGCCAATGATCTGATGGCAATAAGAGCAAGGTCAGCCCGGGGCTGACCAGGCCCCTAAGCCTCCCGTGAGAAGCCAAGAGCTCCAACATCAATCGCCAACTGTGCGCAGGCCCAAACCAAACGCACCTCAGCAATCCTGTTCGATTCTGGGCAGTTGTGGCCTGACTGCCAATTGAGAAATTTCAGGCTCCTGGTGTCCAGCCTGCGGCTGGGTGCTCCCAGTTCAAAGTCCCAGAACCAGTGGACTGGTGTGGAATGACGTGCCCTATACCCTGTAGAAAGACAGGGAGAAAGGGGCAGATGCGGCAGGAGAAACGTCCACCCACACCCCAAACCCCGGCCACCTTGCATACCCACACTCACCACCGTGGGAGCCACGTTTACCAGTGATGTCAGGGTAACATTCCTTATCAATCACCGTGTGCCAGAAGTACGGGTTGTCCCGAAAGGAGAAGATCAGCTTGCAGCGGGACCTTGGATGGCTCTGCACTTGCACCTGCCAGCACAGGGAGGAAGGAAAAGGTGCAAGCATCGAGGGGCCTCTGCTTGCCTCCCAGGCGGGCCTTAACAGCCTCCATGACGCCTCTGTAAAGTCTCACAGTACAGGCCCATGAATAACACCATCCCCCACCTCCCTGTCAAGTGCCCTACCGACCCATCCTCAGCCTCCCTCTCTGACCTTGAAGTCAATCATGTACCTTAGAAAATCTTCATCCTGGGCGCTGATTATGATTGACACTTGAGGGTTGTTCATAATCTGCTTTGGGTCAAGGAGACATTCAGGTCACATGCCGGGCCAAAAAGAGCCTGGGGCAACAGCTCTAGTCTGGCCTGGAGAAGGACACTGGAACAAGCATCTGCAAGGATGCTTGGCACTCGCGCTTGCACGGCCACGACTCTCTCCTTCAGACCAAGCCTTACCACCAGACCTGCTCATGGCTCTGGGTTTCCTGTGCTGTTTTGCAGGTCAGGTGGTCTGCAACCCAAAAGCAGGGGTGATTTCTCACCTCTGCTGCGCGCCTCCTGGCCAGTGTTTGCTGGGTAGTGGCATGTCACTGGTAACATGGTTAGGACTTGCAGTCCTTGTGATTATTGAATCTGAAGGAAACTGGGGTGTGTGTGTGTTTATATGTGTGTCTGAATGTGTGTGTGTGTGTGTGAGAGACGTCCACGTCTGAGCTATTTCCGGTGATCATCCACATTTACAACAATAAATGTTTGCAGTTGCTGCTCTAGTGTACTCTCTCTGGTCATCCTGACCTAGAGGCCCTGGGTACTGATTCTACTCAGACGGAGGCCTGAAGGGGAAACCACGAGTCATGGCTTTGACACTTACAGGTGTGGCTCTGACCAGATACTCCTCGGCTGTGCCTTTGGAACCTGCCAATACCCAGGAACACACTTCTGTCAATGGCCTGCAGGACCCTTCCTCTACCCTCGCCACACACCTTCACCCCCCACTCCTGCACATGCTGCTGCTTTTGCTCCACTTCCTCCTCCTCTTCCTGACAGGCAAACAGCTAGTTGCCGCAGGAAGGATACAGCTTTGGCCCAGAAGCCGGGGATGCCCTGCAGTATGGTGCTTCTCCGAACCAAGTGACGCATCCTTCTCACATGGTTCATTCGCATGAAGCGAACGGAGGCCCGGCAGTTTTCGTCACGCAGGGATCTCACTTCCAACTACAGGGTGGTCAGTGCCTGTAGCACATTTGGCGCCGGCTGCTCACTCGGGCCTCCAGGTCTTTCCAGGCCCTGCTTCTCCAGTGTCTTCTCCTTCAGATCCTGGGAGGATCCCTGATCCCGCTCCTAATCTGCCACAACCTCCACCTCCTCCATAACGTCTTCCGCCAGCAGCTGGCACACTCGCCCAATTCCCGCCTCGTCTCGTCCACCAGTCCCCCTCCGACCCCGCTGTCCTCCACCGCCTACACCACATAAAGGGTGACCTCTTCAACTGCTGTGCTACCTGGTGGCTCCAAAGTCCCATCTGTGCATGGCATGGCAATGGCAGGCCACCTGGCCACTGCCCCCTGAGCACCCGGGCTCCCAGCTAAGAAGGTCCGGAGTCCCGGGACGCTCCCACCTTCCTCTGGCCCCCTCTCAGGCTCCTCTGGGACATGGCTGTGACCCCGAGCTGGGGCAGATGCAAAGGGACCGGACATAATATCACAGCAAGTGGTGCGCAATGGCGGCCCAGGTGTAACCGGATGTGGCTCGCTACCACTTTGGGGTGGGGTGAGATCGGAATGGGCAGCACTTTGGGCCTGGTGTGTGCGGGTGTCCTGAGGTTGAAGAAAGGGCTTCCAGAAAGGCCAGGAGAGGGTGCCCGGAGATCAGCCCAACACGCGAGACCCCTAGGCTGTGAGACAGGCTCAGGTTGCTGGGTCAAATCGAGACCAATGGCAGAGAGGGTAGTGGGCGGCACCCTGAGGGAAACGCCCCTAGACCAGAGGGTGGCTTCCTCTCTTCTTTGGCTCCAGGGCAGAGACGTGGCCACACTCGGCTTCAGGGAGGGCAGGGCTATTGCATCTGGCGTTCCTGAAGGCGCTGGCATTGAATTGGCCTCTGGAATTTCAAGCCATGTGTACTCGCTCTGTAATCCAAAGAGCACACTGCTGTGTCCCATGGGACGGCCCATCCCTGGGAGCTCTCCCTGAGTGTCTAAATGTTAGGCAGGGGCACAAAGTGGCTGGATACTTTCCTCCCAGGGATAGGAGCCTGCTGCTGTCTGGATGGTCGGGGGGTGTGTACAAACCTCAACGTTTGCAACAATTGACCTCCACTCTTCTGGGGCACAAGAGCAATACGGCAGAGATCTCTGTTTGTCTCTGCTTCACGCCTATCACTGTTTCTGGCGATCCTGCTGTGTGTGCCCCAAGGAATGCTGTCTCTTTGTCTCCGACTCAATAAATGGTACTGTGGTCCTCTGCTATTCTCTGGACACCAGCGATCAGAAGAGACGCTTAACCTTGGAGTGAAGTCAAGCCCTTCTCCTCAATGAGTCGCACCCACGGCAGATGAGATGGTTCTGGGCCACAGGGTCGGAGAGTGCTCTCTCAAACTGGAAAGCACACGGTGGGTGGTCACTGCTGAAGCACAGAAGGGACAGACGACCCTCCTTCCCTCTCTGGGCAGACATGAATGCTGCACAGGACTCTGGTGGCACGGCCACACCTTGCGCAGAGGGAGAAACGTGTCACAGTCTATTGGCATGACGGAATTCCCTGAAGCATGCTGGAATGCCTACCAGTGAGAAGCTAAGGACACCACCATGCTGAGTTTCATGACACACCAGTGCCGGAGGCCTGCACGATGGCCCATTTACCCTATGCAGGCCCTTTCAAAGAGGTTCTGTTCTCCAGGTGAGAACACATCCCAGCCTACCAAGTGGCCCTGAAGCTGTGAGGCTGCTACCAACAAAACGACCCAGCTAAGCCATCTTACCTATAGTCCTCATATGCGGTATCTGTGTTCTGCAAATTGTACAAAGAGAGATGTCTCACACTCGATGATTCTGCACGTAGCAGGTGCTTATGCTCCAGGGTCGATGTATCTCCAAAACCTTACACAAAAGGCAAGGGGTGCTCATGCTCCTGGCCAGGACATGGAAAGAATGCCCAGCACTTAAGATGGATGCCAAGGCCCTCGTAGCTGTTTGTGCAAAGGGCTGTAGGCTCAACCACCGCAGCTTCTGTGCTGGGATTGCAGCCCAATCTGTGTCTCGGCTCGGCTGCACTCACCGACCATGCCCAGGTGATTTCTTCCTGCCTCTCCTTTCTGCCAGAGGTCTGGGATGCAGGCGTCTATTTCCATGTAGAACTGGCTAACTCAGTGAGATCATAGGGCATGATTCCCTGGCTTCACTGCTTCTGCTGGCCAGAGTTTATGTTCCCTTCATGTTTCAGATGTCCTTTCTTGCGTCACCTAGCTCGGTGTCTTCCGACTGCTCACCCTCACAAGTGTTCTTGTAGGCGCTTCTGTGCACGAATATGCACACATGTCCACACTCACATCCCTGAGAGGAGACTTACACATGTGTGGAGGTACAGGCTTTCTTGTCCAGAAATATGGATTTTGGTAAGCACCCGACATGCTTTGTCCATGTTATTTTCCTTCACTTGCTGGTTGATCCTGTCAGCTTGCACTTCTATCTTATTGATGTGTGCTCAATGTTGACAAAATCTTGGCATTGTTCATGACAGGGACAGACCTGCAGAGAGTCTGGCAGGCCTGGAAGTGCTCGGTATGGACAGCTGAGTGAGTTGTGCCTGTGTTCCACATTCTCCCATAACATCGTGCAGGTTCACAATACCAGTCATGTTGGCATGATTCCATTACTTGTGCTTTGCTTCAGGGAACCAGAAAACAAGGGCCTTTGGGCTCAGCTGACTTGGAGAACTGCATTCTCCGTGTGCACGTCTCTACATCATGCCTTGTCAAGTCTGTGCCCCATTGCATGCCTAAACCCATTAAGGCCCACAGCATTCTGGCTGTGGGCCCCTCTCCTCCTTTTCTTGGAACTTTCTGTGTGCACCTGACTACTGTGCCCCCAGCGCTCCCTCCCTGTAGCTGGAAAAGTCCAACGAGATGCCCAAGGCTCCAACAGCCCCAAGAGACTGTGGCAAGCCGGGAATGATACAATGTCATGAAGAAGTTGCACATGCATCTACAGGGTCTCTTCCAGTAGAAGGCATGGGATCTGAGGCCAGAAAGGGAAGGTGGCACCCCTAGAACTAGTCCCTTCAGTTTACTATTACCCAGACCCACGGAGTCCCTGAACAGATGATGCCCTGGCAAACTGGCCCTTTTAGGCCAAGAGCTCATGTCCTTCTTGGGCAGAAAGCACCATTTCTATCTCAAGTGCAGCCAGAGGGCTTGATCTCACCCAAGCCCTCAATAATTTGATAAATGCCAAGCCTTTATTTCAGTTGCTCTCACGAGGCCCAGGTAGGACTCTGGAAAGACAGGCATCCATGCTTGCCGACCTAGCCAACGTGCCAAGGAAGGCAGTCCCAAGCTGTGCCCAGTGACAAAGAACACGGACACCTGGAAAGTAGGATCCGTCTTAGTCTCGCATGGTGCAGATCCCCTAAGACCAAATCGGAGATTCTGCTCCAGCGAGACTGCCAGAATCCACCCTCAATTTCAGACTGTCAGCTTTGCCACACTGGCATTACAGCCAAGGGCAAGACCCCAGAGGAGGGAAGGGATTCACGTCAGGGGGCTCAGCACGAACCTTGAGGTGTCTTTTGGCAAGACCATGGAAAACCAGCAGGCTCTGAGAGGACCCCAGGGCCCTCCTTGTCTCCCACTGTCTCAAGGTACCTTGGGACAAGCAGCCAGCCCACCATCTTTGCGTCCTCCCACTTTCCTGCCTCACAGGCACACTCGGCAGAGGGACACACATGTACACCCCACACATGTGCTCTCCTCGCATTTCTGCACTTCCAGGGAGGTTGCAAGTGCCTGGCGGCATGCCACGCTCACACCCTGTGCCTGCTAGGTTGCCTGGGGTTTCACACGGACAGCCTACCTCAGCACAGCTGACACGTAGTGTTCGATCATGCCAGTGTGTGCTCCTTCGGGAGGGAGCGTGCTGCCTGACAGGCTGATCCTTGGCAGCACGGACCCAGGACTTCTCCCATGTATTTTCTCACGTATGTGGAACAAGGTTCCAGGGCAGCAGGCTCTCTGTGACTCCTCCTCCTCCGGGTCTCTGCCCTTCTCTACAGGACCTTAGCCTCCTCACCACCACAGGTCCTGCCATAGCCACGTCCAACATTTCCATCAGCTGGCCCACTCTGCCACAGACTCAGGGGTACACAGGCAGTGGTTTCAAAGCCCAGCCACACCTGATTTGCCCTGGACGAATCCTCTGACAACCCAAACCTCGACCTGGTCCAAATACACAATATAACACGGTAGAAAATGTGAACATGTTTTCTTTTTCGGTCTAGTTGCACACAAGGTGTCCATGCTCTGAATTATCAATGGCCCTCCATTCCTCCTTCCCACCATGGATAGGATCACTGCAGAGATACTTTGAACAACAACCCTCATTCTGGGGACGCCTCATGACTTTTCTTCTCGTTGCTTGGCAGTTCATCTCCTGACACCTTCATCTGTGCGTCTGCCCTGAGCCAGGAACACACACACACACACACAGACCCACATTAACACATGTGACACAAGACCACATGTGTATATACACACACACTCGACATGTGGACCCAAACACAAACAGGGAACACAGCTCTGTCAGTAGCTGAAGATGCCCGTTCCCAGCAATGTGGGAAATGGCATCAGTAGGCACCATGTCCTTGCCTTGGGGCCCGCTGCCCACCTCGTCCCGCAGCTCTTCCGTATTTTCCGAAGCCGGCCTGAAACCGGTCCCAGCATGTCCTGCATGGTGGCGGTGAGACGGCAAGTGGTGGATGTGGAAATTCACAGACGACCCCAAAGTCAGCACCTAAGTACACTGGAATCCCAGAGAGGACACCCTCTAGTCATAGGCTATCCCAGGAGCAGAGGCGGGAGGCAAGGACCCAGAAAATCTCAAACTTTCTGAGCAGCAGAAGGCCGGGGATAGCGCAATTGACCAAAGGGTGATTCTGACAAACAGACGTCATTCACCCTGCCTCGAGCAGAATCACCGAGGTTTCTGGCATTGCAACCACAGCTGCTTGGAGGGAGACTTCCTTCACTCACGGCCACACCGAGTCCCCACGCCTCCAGTCTCAGCACGTCACCTGCTACGTGCATGACCCAATCCCAGGCTCCGCAGCCAGCCCGCATGAGCCTCAGGATTCCATTGTGGGAAAGGACAGGGCCTCTGCCTCTAAACGGATGTCCCCTCAAGGTCCCCCTGCAGACCCGCTCACCACCTTTGTTTCTGTCAGCTACCTCTCGTGGCACAAATTTCCTCCCTGGGGTAGTACTTCAGGGGATCGTCCCACGCGTCCTGGCCAATGATCTGATGGCAATAAGAGCAAGGTCAGCCCGGGGCTGACCAGGCCCCTAAGCCTCCCGTGAGAAGCCAAGAGCTCCAACATCAATCGCCAACTGTGCGCAGGCCCAAACCAAACGCACCTCAGCAATCCTGTTCGATTCTGGGCAGTTGTGGCCTGACTGCCAATTGAGAAATTTCAGGCTCCTGGTGTCCAGCCTGCGGCTGGGTGCTCCCCGTTCAAAGTCCCAGAACCAGTGGACTGGTGTGGAATGACGTGCCCTATACCCTGTAGAAAGACAGGGAGAAAGGGGCAGATGCGGCAGGAGAAACGTCCACCCACACCCCAAACCCCGGCCACCTTGCATACCCACACTCACCACCGTGGGAGCCACGTTTACCAGTGATGTCAGGGTAACATTCCTTATCAATCACCGTGTGCCAGAAGTACGGGTTGTCCCGAAAGGAGAAGATCAGCTTGCAGCGGGACCTTGGATGGCTCTGCACTTGCACCTGCCAGCACAGGGAGGAAGGAAAAGGTGCAAGCATCGAGGGGCCTCTGCTTGCCTCCCAGGCGGGCCTTAACAGCCTCCATGACGCCTCTGTAAAGTCTCACAGTACAGGCCCATGAATAACACCATCCCCCACCTCCCTGTCAAGTGCCCTACCGACCCATCCACAGCCTCCCTCTCTGACCTTGAAGTCAATCATGTACCTTAGAAAATCTTCATCCTGGGCGCTGATTATGATTGACACTTGAGGGTTGTTCATAATCTGCTTTGGGTCA
This sequence comes from Dama dama, assembly GCF_033118175.1. NCBI lineage: Eukaryota > Metazoa > Chordata > Mammalia > Artiodactyla > Cervidae > Dama > Dama dama. Next base: position 14,464,341 of record NC_083715.1, read on the forward strand.
AGGAGACATTCAGGTCACATGCCGGGCCAAAAAGAGCCTGGGGCAACAGCTCTAGTCTGGCCTGGAGAAGGACACTGGAACAAGCATCTGCAAGGATGCTTGGCACTCGCGCTTGCACGGCCACGACTCTCTCCTTCAGACCAAGCCTTACCACCAGACCTGCTCATGGCTCTGGGTTTCCTGTGCTGTTTTGCAGGTCAGGTGGTCTGCAACCCAAAAGCAGGGGTGATTTCTCACCTCTGCTGCGCGCCTCCTGGCCAGTGTTTGCTGGGTAGTGGCATGTCACTGGTAACATGGTTAGGACTTGCAGTCCTTGTGATTATTGAATCTGAAGGAAACTGGGGTGTGTGTGTGTTTATATGTGTGTCTGAATGTGTGTGTGTGTGTGTGAGAGACGTCCACGTCTGAGCTATTTCCGGTGATCATCCACATTTACAACAATAAATGTTTGCAGTTGCTGCTCTAGTGTACTCTCTCTGGTCATCCTGACCTAGAGGCCCTGGGTACTGATTCTACTCAGACGGAGGCCTGAAGGGGAAACCACGAGTCATGGCTTTGACACTTACAGGTGTGGCTCTGACCAGATACTCCTCGGCTGTGCCTTTGGAACCTGCCAATACCCAGGAACACACTTCTGTCAATGGCCTGCAGGACCCTTCCTCTACCCTCGCCACACACCTTCACCCCCCACTCCTGCACATGCTGCTGCTTTTGCTCCACTTCCTCCTCCTCTTCCTGACAGGCAAACAGCTAGTTGCCGCAGGAAGGATACAGCTTTGGCCCAGAAGCCGGGGATGCCCTGCAGTATGGTGCTTCTCCGAACCAAGTGACGCATCCTTCTCACATGGTTCATTCGCATGAAGCGAACGGAGGCCCGGCAGTTTTCGTCACGCAGGGATCTCACTTCCAACTGCAGGGTGGTCAGTGCCTGTAGCACATTTGGCGCCGGCTGCTCACTCGGGCCTCCAGGTCTTTCCAGGCCCTGCTTCTCCAGTGTCTTCTCCTTCAGATCCTGGGAGGATCCCTGATCCCGCTCCTAATCTGCCACAACCTCCACCTCCTCCATAACGTCTTCCGCCAGCAGCTGGCACACTCGCCCAATTCCCGCCTCGTCTCGTCCACCAGTCCCCCTCCGACCCCGCTGTCCTCCACCGCCTACACCACATAAAGGGTGACCTCTTCAACTGCTGTGCTACCTGGTGGCTCCAAAGTCCCATCTGTGCATGGCATGGCAATGGCAGGCCACCTGGCCACTGCCCCCTGAGCACCCGGGCTCCCAGCTAATAAGGTCCGGAGTCCCGGGACGCTCCCACCTTCCTCTGGCCCCCTCTCAGGCTCCTCTGGGACATGGCTGTGACCCCGAGCTGGGGCAGATGCAAAGGGACCGGACATAATATCACAGCAAGTGGTGCGCAATGGCGGCCCAGGTGTAACCGGATGTGGCTCGCTACCACTTTGGGGTGGGGTGAGATCGGAATGGGCAGCACTTTGGGCCTGGTGTGTGCGGGTGTCCTGAGGTTGAAGAAAGGGCTTCCAGAAAGGCCAGGAGAGGGTGCCCGGAGATCAGCCCAACACGCGAGACCCCTAGGCTGTGAGACAGGCTCAGGTTGCTGGGTCAAATCGAGACCAATGGCAGAGAGGGTAGTGGGCGGCACCCTGAGGGAAACGCCCCTAGACCAGAGGGTGGCTTCCTCTCTTCTTTGGCTCCAGGGCAGAGACGTGGCCACACTCGGCTTCAGGGAGGGCAGGGCTATTGCATCTGGCGTTCCTGAAGGCGCTGGCATTGAATTGGCCTCTGGAATTTCAAGCCATGTGTACTCGCTCTGTAATCCAAAGAGCACACTGCTGTGTCCCATGGGACGGCCCATCCCTGGGAGCTCTCCCTGAGTGTCTAAATGTTAGGCAGGGGCACAAAGTGGCTGGATACTTTCCTCCCAGGGATAGGAGCCTGCTGCTGTCTGGATGGTCGGGGGGTGTGTACAAACCTCAACGTTTGCAACAATTGACCTCCACTCTTCTGGGGCACAAGAGCAATACGGCAGAGATCTCTGTTTGTCTCTGCTTCACGCCTATCACTGTTTCTGGCGATCCTGCTGTGTGTGCCCCAAGGAATGCTGTCTCTTTGTCTCCGACTCAATAAATGGTACTGTGGTCCTCTGCTATTCTCTGGACACCAGCGATCAGAAGAGACGCTTAACCTTGGAGTGAAGTCAAGCCCTTCTCCTCAATGAGTCGCACCCACGGCAGATGAGATGGTTCTGGGCCACAGGGTCGGAGAGTGCTCTCTCAAACTGGAAAGCACACGGTGGGTGGTCACTGCTGAAGCACAGAAGGGACAGACGACCCTCCTTCCCTCTCTGGGCAGACATGAATGCTGCACAGGACTCTGGTGGCACGGCCACACCTTGCGCAGAGGGAGAAACGTGTCACAGTCTATTGGCATGACGGAATTCCCTGAAGCATGCTGGAATGCCTACCAGTGAGAAGCTAAGGACACCACCATGCTGAGTTTCATGACACACCAGTGCCGGAGGCCTGCACGATGGCCCATTTACCCTATGCAGGCCCTTTCAAAGAGGTTCTGTTCTCCAGGTGAGAACACATCCCAGCCTACCAAGTGGCCCTGAAGCTGTGAGGCTGCTACCAACAAAACGACCCAGCTAAGCCATCTTACCTATAGTCCTCATATGCGGTATCTGTGTTCTGCAAATTGTACAAAGAGAGATGTCTCACACTCGATGATTCTGCACGTAGCAGGTGCTTATGCTCCAGGGTCGATGTATCTCCAAAACCTTACACAAAAGGCAAGGGGTGCTCATGCTCCTGGCCAGGACATGGAAAGAATGCCCAGCACTTAAGATGGATGCCAAGGCCCTCGTAGCTGTTTGTGCAAAGGGCTGTAGGCTCAACCACCGCAGCTTCTGTGCTGGGATTGCAGCCCAATCTGTGTCTCGGCTCGGCTGCACTCACCGACCATGCCCAGGTGATTTCTTCCTGCCTCTCCTTTCTGCCAGAGGTCTGGGATGCAGGCGTCTATTTCCATGTAGAACTGGCTAACTCAGTGAGATCATAGGGCATGATTCCCTGGCTTCACTGCTTCTGCTGGCCAGAGTTTATGTTCCCTTCATGTTTCAGATGTCCTTTCTTGCGTCACCTAGCTCGGTGTCTTCCGACTGCTCACCCTCACAAGTGTTCTTGTAGGCGCTTCTGTGCACGAATATGCACACATGTCCACACTCACATCCCTGAGAGGAGACTTACACATGTGTGGAGGTACAGGCTTTCTTGTCCAGAAATATGGATTTTGGTAAGCACCCGACATGCTTTGTCCATGTTATTTTCCTTCACTTGCTGGTTGATCCTGTCAGCTTGCACTTCTATCTTATTGATGTGTGCTCAATGTTGACAAAATCTTGGCATTGTTCATGACAGGGACAGACCTGCAGAGAGTCTGGCAGGCCTGGAAGTGCTCGGTATGGACAGCTGAGTGAGTTGTGCCTGTGTTCCACATTCTCCCATAACATCGTGCAGGTTCACAATACCAGTCATGTTGGCATGATTCCATTACTTGTGCTTTGCTTCAGGGAACCAGAAAACAAGGGCCTTTGGGCTCAGCTGACTTGGAGAACTGCATTCTCCGTGTGCACGTCTCTACATCATGCCTTGTCAAGTCTGTGCCCCATTGCATGCCTAAACCCATTAAGGCCCACAGCATTCTGGCTGTGGGCCCCTCTCCTCCTTTTCTTGGAACTTTCTGTGTGCACCTGACTACTGTGCCCCCAGCGCTCCCTCCCTGTAGCTGGAAAAGTCCAACGAGATGCCCAAGGCTCCAACAGCCCCAAGAGACTGTGGCAAGCCGGGAATGATACAATGTCATGAAGAAGTTGCACATGCATCTACAGGGTCTCTTCCAGTAGAAGGCATGGGATCTGAGGCCAGAAAGGGAAGGTGGCACCCCTAGAACTAGTCCCTTCAGTTTACTATTACCCAGACCCACGGAGTCCCTGAACAGATGATGCCCTGGCAAACTGGCCCTTTTAGGCCAAGAGCTCATGTCCTTCTTGGGCAGAAAGCACCATTTCTATCTCAAGTGCAGCCAGAGGGCTTGATCTCACCCAAGCCCTCAATAATTTGATAAATGCCAAGCCTTTATTTCAGTTGCTCTCACGAGGCCCAGGTAGGACTCTGGAAAGACAGGCATCCATGCTTGCCGACCTAGCCAACGTGCCAAGGAAGGCAGTCCCAAGCTGTGCCCAGTGACAAAGAACACGGACACCTGGAAAGTAGGATCCGTCTTAGTCTCGCATGGTGCAGATCCCCTAAGACCAAATCGGAGATTCTGCTCCAGCGAGACTGCCAGAATCCACCCTCAATTTCAGACTGTCAGCTTTGCCACACTGGCATTACAGCCAAGGGCAAGACCCCAGAGGAGGGAAGGGATTCACGTCAGGGGGCTCAGCACGAACCTTGAGGTGTCTTTTGGCAAGACCATGGAAAACCAGCAGGCTCTGAGAGGACCCCAGGGCCCTCCTTGTCTCCCACTGTCTCAAGGTACCTTGGGACAAGCAGCCAGCCCACCATCTTTGCGTCCTCCCACTTTCCTGCCTCACAGGCACACTCGGCAGAGGGACACACATGTACACCCCACACATGTGCTCTCCTCGCATTTCTGCACTTCCAGGGAGGTTGCAAGTGCCTGGCGGCATGCCACGCTCACACCCTGTGCCTGCTAGGTTGCCTGGGGTTTCACACGGACAGCCTACCTCAGCACAGCTGACACGTAGTGTTCGATCATGCCAGTGTGTGCTCCTTCGGGAGGGAGCGTGCTGCCTGACAGGCTGATCCTTGGCAGCACGGACCCAGGACTTCTCCCATGTATTTTCTCACGTATGTGGAACAAGGTTCCAGGGCAGCAGGCTCTCTGTGACTCCTCCTCCTCCGGGTCTCTGCCCTTCTCTACAGGACCTTAGCCTCCTCACCACCACAGGTCCTGCCATAGCCACGTCCAACATTTCCATCAGCTGGCCCACTCTGCCACAGACTCAGGGGTACACAGGCAGTGGTTTCAAAGCCCAGCCACACCTGATTTGCCCTGGACGAATCCTCTGACAACCCAAACCTCGACCTGGTCCAAATACACAATATAACACGGTAGAAAATGTGAACATGTTTTCTTTTTCGGTCTAGTTGCACACAAGGTGTCCATGCTCTGAATTATCAATGGCCCTCCATTCCTCCTTCCCACCATGGATAGGATCACTGCAGAGATACTTTGAACAACAACCCTCATTCTGGGGACGCCTCATGACTTTTCTTCTCGTCGCTTGGCAGTTCATCTCCTGACACCTTCATCTGTGCGTCTGCCCTGAGCCAGGAACACACACACACACACACAGACCCACATTAACACATGTGACACAAGACCACATGTGTATATACACACACACTCGACATGTGGACCCAAACACAAACAGGGAACACAGCTCTGTCAGTAGCTGAAGATGCCCGTTCCCAGCAATGTGGGAAATGGCATCAGTAGGCACCATGTCCTTGCCTTGGGGCCCGCTGCCCACCTCGTCCCGCAGCTCTTCCGTATTTTCCGAAGCCGGCCTGAAACCGGTCCCAGCATGTCCTGCATGGTGGCGGTGAGACGGCAAGTGGTGGATGTGGAAATTCACAGACGACCCCAAAGTCAGCACCTAAGTACACTGGAATCCCAGAGAGGACACCCTCTAGTCATAGGCTATCCCAGGAGCAGAGGCGGGAGGCAAGGACCCAGAAAATCTCAAACTTTCTGAGCAGCAGAAGGCCGGGGATAGCGCAATTGACCAAAGGGTGATTCTGACAAACAGACGTCATTCACCCTGCCTCGAGCAGAATCACCGAGGTTTCTGGCATTGCAACCACAGCTGCTTGGAGGGAGACTTCCTTCACTCACGGCCACACCGAGTCCCCACGCCTCCAGTCTCAGCACGTCACCTGCTACGTGCATGACCCAATCCCAGGCTCCGCAGCCAGCCCGCATGAGCCTCAGGATTCCATTGTGGGAAAGGACAGGGCCTCTGCCTCTAAACGGATGTCCCCTCAAGGTCCCCCTGCAGACCCGCTCACCACCTTTGTTTCTGTCAGCTACCTCTCGTGGCACAAATTTCCTCCCTGGGGTAGTACTTCAGGGGATCGTCCCACGCGTCCTGGCCAATGATCTGATGGCAATAAGAGCAAGGTCAGCCCGGGGCTGACCAGGCCCCTAAGCCTCCCGTGAGAAGCCAAGAGCTCCAACATCAATCGCCAACTGTGCGCAGGCCCAAACCAAACGCACCTCAGCAATCCTGTTCGATTCTGGGCAGTTGTGGCCTGACTGCCAATTGAGAAATTTCAGGCTCCTGGTGTCCAGCCTGCGGCTGGGTGCTCCCCGTTCAAAGTCCCAGAACCAGTGGACTGGTGTGGAATGACGTGCCCTATACCCTGTAGAAAGACAGGGAGAAAGGGGCAGATGCGGCAGGAGAAACGTCCACCCACACCCCAAACCCCGGCCACCTTGCATACCCACACTCACCACCGTGGGAGCCACGTTTACCAGTGATGTCAGGGTAACATTCCTTATCAATCACCGTGTGCCAGAAGTACGGGTTGTCCCGAAAGGAGAAGATCAGCTTGCAGCGGGACCTTGGATGGCTCTGCACTTGCACCTGCCAGCACAGGGAGGAAGGAAAAGGTGCAAGCATCGAGGGGCCTCTGCTTGCCTCCCAGGCGGGCCTTAACAGCCTCCATGACGCCTCTGTAAAGTCTCACAGTACAGGCCCATGAATAACACCATCCCCCACCTCCCTGTCAAGTGCCCTACCGACCCATCCTCAGCCTCCCTCTCTGACCTTGAAGTCAATCATGTACCTTAGAAAATCTTCATCCTGGGCGCTGATTATGATTGACACTTGAGGGTTGTTCATAATCTGCTTTGGGTCAAGGAGACATTCAGGTCACATGCCGGGCCAAAAAGAGCCTGGGGCAACAGCTCTAGTCTGGCCTGGAGAAGGACACTGGAACAAGCATCTGCAAGGATGCTTGGCACTCGCGCTTGCACGGCCACGACTCTCTCCTTCAGACTAAGCCTTACCACCAGACCTGCTCATGGCTCTGGGTTTCCTGTGCTGTTTTGCAGGTCAGGTGGTCTGCAACCCAAAAGCAGGGGTGATTTCTCACCTCTGCTGCGCGCCTCCTGGCCAGTGTTTGCTGGGTAGTGGCATGTCACTGGTAACATGGTTAGGACTTGCAGTCCTTGTGATTATTGAATCTGAAGGAAACTGGGGTGTGTGTGTGTTTATATGTGTGTCTGAATGTGTGTGTGTGTGTGTGAGAGACGTCCACGTCTGAGCTATTTCCGGTGATCATCCACATTTACAACAATAAATGTCTGCAGTTGCTGCTCTAGTGTACTCTCTCTGGTCATCCTGACCTAGAGGCCCTGGGTACTGATTCTACTCAGACGGAGGCCTGATGGGGAAACCACGAGTCATGGCTTTGACACTTACAGGTGTGGCTCTGACCAGATACTCCTCGGCTGTGCCTTTGGAACCTGCCAATACCCAGGAACACACTTCTGTCAATGGCCTGCAGGACCCTTCCTCTACCCTCGCCACACACCTTCACCCCCCACTCCTGCACATGCTGCTGCTTTTGCTCCACTTCCTCCTCCTCTTCCTGACAGGCAAACAGCTAGTTGCCGCAGGAAGGATACAGCTTTGGCCCAGAAGCCGGGGATGCCCTGCAGTATGGTGCTTCTCCGAACCAAGTGACGCATCCTTCTCACATGGTTCATTCGCATGAAGCGAACGGAGGCCCGGCAGTTTTCGTCACGCAGGGATCTCACTTCCAACTGCAGGGCGGTCAGTGCCTGTAGCACATTTGGCGCCGGCTGCTCACTCGGGCCTCCAGGTCTTTCCAGGCCCTGCTTCTCCAGTGTCTTCTCCTTCAGATCCTGGGAGGATCCCTGATCCCGCTCCTAATCTGCCACAACCTCCACCTCCTCCATAACGTCTTCCGCCAGCAGCTGGCACACTCGCCCAATTCCCGCCTCGTCTCGTCCACCAGTCCCCCTCCGACCCCGCTGTCCTCCACCGCCTACACCACATAAAGGGTGACCTCTTCAACTGCTGTGCTACCTGGTGGCTCCAAAGTCCCATCTGTGCATGGCATGGCAATGGCAGGCCACCTGGCCACTGCCCCCTGAGCACCCGGGCTCCCAGCTAAGAAGGTCCGGAGTCCGGGACGCTCCCACCTTCCTCTGGCCCCCTCTCAGGCTCCTCTGGGACATGGCTGTGACCCCGAGCTGGGCAGATGCAAAGGGACTCGAGCAATGCCAAGTATCACAGCAAGTGGTCGCTACCTTGGCCAGGTGTAACCGGATGTGGCTCGCTACCTTTGGCTGGTGTGCGGTGCCTTGATCGAAATGGCAGCCAGACTTGGCCTGTGAGGTGCCGGAGTCCCCTGATTGAGAAAGCGGCCAGAGCAGAGAGCCCGAGAGCATCCAGCACAGGCGCGAACCCCTAGGCTGTGAGACAGGCTAGGCTCTCCTCTGCGTATCTCCCTAAGTCAGTGCTCCTCTCGTCAGGCAGAGGGCCAACTCTTAGAAAGGTTCTGGCTTCCTAGGCGCTTGAGGGAAACGCCCTCTAGATCAGAGGTGGCCATCTCTTACTATGCTCTGCAGGGCCAGAGACGTGGCACACTGCTCGCTGATTTCCAGGGAGGCGCTGGCATCCTGCATTGGCTTCTGAATTTGCAGGCTCATGTGCTTGGCTCTTTCAATCCAATGTAGCTCCTGCTGTTCAATGGTCCGTGTCACAAGACCTCACTGTTGCACAATTTCCTCCCAGGAGCTCTTCTGCAGGTAGTCTAAATTTAGGTCAATGTGTAGCTAAGCTTAACTGTTCGCCTATCACAGTTGCGAGCCTCACTGTCGTGTCGGTCACCTCAACGTTACAACTTGTCCTCTTTGTCTGCACAAATCAATACCAGATGATCACTGTTTGTCTCGCTATCACGTTTCACTGCGACGATAGAAAGAATCCTCGTCACCTGAGAATCTTCTCTCTCTTGTCTCCGACTCAATAAATGGTACTGTGGTCCTCTGCTATTCTGGACACCAGCGATCAGAGAGACGCTTAACCTTGGAGTGAAGTCAAGCCCTTCTCCTCAATGAGTCGCACCCACGCAGATGAGATGGTTCTGGACACAGGGTCGGAGAGTGCTCTCTCAAACTGGAAAGCACACGGTGGGTGTCACTGCTGAAGCACAGATGGGACACTCTCTGCAGAGCTACTGTCTCACTGACTCTGGTGGCACGGCCAAACCTTGCGCAGAGGGAGACTACCGTGTCACAGTCTGACTTCCAGGCAATGCTGGAAGCTTCCATGAACTACTACCAGTGCAGAGCCTAGACACCACCATGCTGAGTTTCCATGACCACTAGTGAGTCTGCGGCCATGCACGAGGCCATTTTCTCCTAAGAGGCTCTTTCCTAGGTCGTCTACCAAGTGCCCTGAAGCTTGAGGCTGCTACCACTACAAACGACCCAGCTAAGCCATCTTACCTATAGTCCTCATATCGTTATTCCATCGTGTTCGTAAAGAGTTGTCAATCAAAGAGAGATGTCTCACACTCGATGATTCTGCACTAGCAGTGCTTATGCTCCAGGTCGATGTATCTCCAAAACCTTACACAAAGGCAAGGGGTGCTGATGCTCCTGGCCAGACATGGAAAGAATGCCCAGCACTTAAGATGGATGCCAAGGCCCTCGTAGCTGTTTGTGCAAAGGGCTGTAGGCTCAACCACCGCAGCTTCTGTGCTGGATTGCAGCCCAATCTGTGTCTCGGCTCGGCTGCACTCACCGACCATGCCCAGTATTTCTTCCTGCCTCTCCTTTCTGCCAGAGGTCTGGATGCAGGCGTCTATTTCCATGTAGAACTGGCTAACTCAGTGAGATCATAGGGCTGCTTCAGTTCACTGCTTCTGCAGTGTCCATCAGTTATGTCCTTCTGTTCAGATGTCCCTTTCTTGCGTCACCTAGCTCGTGTCTTCGACTCACTGCTCACCCACAAGTGTTCTTGTAGGCGCTCGTGCACGAATATGCACACATGTCCACACTCACATCCCTGAGAGGAGACTTACACATGTGTGGAGGTAATGCTTCTTGTCCAGAAATATGGGATTTTGGTAAGCACCCGACCATGCTTTGTCCATGTTATTTTCCTTCACTTGCTGGTTGATCCTGTCAGCTTGCACTTCCTATCTTATTGATGTGTGCTCAATGTTGACAAAATCTTGGCATGTTCATGACAGGGACAGACTGCAGAGAGTCTGGCAGGCCTGGAAGTGCTCGGTATGGACAGCTGAGTGAGTGTTGCCTGTGTTCCACATTCTCCCATAACATCGTGCAGGTTCACAATACCAGTCATGTTGGCATGATTCATTACTTGTGCTTTGCTTCAGGGAACCAGAAAACAAGGGCCTTTGGCTCAGCTGACTTGGAGAACTGCATTCTCCGTGTGCACGTCTCATACAGCATCTTGTCAAGTCGTGCCCCATTGCATGCCTAAACCCATTAAGGCCCACAGCATTCTGGCTGTGGCCCCTCTCCTCCTTTCTGGAACTTTCTGTGTGCACCTGACTACTGTCCCCCAGCGCTCCCTCCCTGTAGCTGGAAAAGTCCAACGAGATGCCAAGGCTCCAACAGCCCCAAGAGACTGTGGCAAGCCGGGAATGATACAATGTCATGAAGAAGTTGCACATGCATCTACAGGGTCTCTTCCAGTAGAAGGCATGGGATCTGAGGCCAGAAAGGGAAGGTGGCACCCCTAGAACTAGTCCCTTCAGTTTACTATTACCCAGACCCACGGAGTCCCTGAACAGATGATGCCCTGGCAAACTGGCCCTTTTAGGCCAAGAGCTCATGTCCTTCTTGGGCAGAAAGCACCATTTCTATCTCAAGTGCAGCCAGAGGGCTTGATCTCACCCAAGCCCTCAATAATTTGATAAATGCCAAGCCTTTATTTCAGTTGCTCTCACGAGGCCCAGGTAGGACTCTGGAAAGACAGGCATCCATGCTTGCCGACCTAGCCAACGTGCCAAGGAAGGCAGTCCCAAGCTGTGCCCAGTGACAAAGAACACGGACACCTGGAAAGTAGGATCCGTCTTAGTCTCGCATGGTGCAGATCCCCTAAGACCAAATCGGAGATTCTGCTCCAGCGAGACTGCCAGAATCCACCCTCAATTTCAGACTGTCAGCTTTGCCACACTGGCATTACAGCCAAGGGCAAGACCCCAGAGGAGGGAAGGGATTCACGTCAGGGGGCTCAGCACGAACCTTGAGGTGTCTTTTGGCAAGACCATGGAAAACCAGCAGGCTCTGAGAGGACCCCAGGGCCCTCCTTGTCTCCCACTGTCCTCAAGGTACCTTGGGACAAGCCAGCCAGCCCACCATCTTTGCGTCCTCCACTTTCCTGCCTCACAGGCACACTCGGCAGAGGGACACACATGTACACCCACACATGTGCTCTCCTCGCATTTCTGCACTTCCAGGGAGGTTGCAAGTGCCTGGCGGCATGCCACGCTCACACCCTGTGCCTGCTAGGTTGCCTGGGGTTTCACACGGACAGCCTACCTCAGCACAGCTGACACGTAGTGTTCGATCATGCCAGTGTGTGCTCCTTCGGGAGGGAGCGTGCTGCCTGACAGGCTGATCCTTGGCAGCACGGACCCAGGACTTCTCCCATGTATTTTCTCACGTATGTGGAACAAGGTTCCAGGGCAGCAGGCTCTCTGTGACTCCTCCTCCTCCGGGTCTCTGCCCTTCTCTACAGGACCTTAGCCTCCTCACCACCACAGGTCCTGCCATAGCCACGTCCAACATTTCCATCAGCTGGCCCACTCTGCCACAGACTCAGGGGTACACAGGCAGTGGTTTCAAAGCCCAGCCACACCTGATTTGCCCTGGACGAATCCTCTGACAACCCAAACCTCGACCTGGTCCAAATACACAATATAACACGGTAGAAAATGTGAACATGTTTTCTTTTTCGGTCTAGTTGCACACAAGGTGTCATGCTCTGAATTATCAATGGCCTCCATTCCTCCTTCCCACCATGGATAGGATCACTGCAGAGATACTTTGAACAACAACCCTCATTCTGGGGACGCCTCATGACTTTTCTTCTCGTCGCTTGGCAGTTCATCTCCTGACACCTTCATCTGTGCGTCTGCCCTGAGCCAGGAACATACACACACACACACAGACCCACATTAACACATGTGACACAAGACCACATGTGTATATACACACACACTCGACATGTGGACCCAAACACAAACAGGGAACACAGCTCTGTCAGTAGCTGAAGATGCCCGTTCCCAGCAATGTGGGAAATGGCATCAGTAGGCACCATGTCCTTGCCTTGGGGCCCGCTGCCCACCTCGTCCCGCAGCTCTTCCGTATTTTCCGAAGCCGGCCTGAAACCGGTCCCAGCATGTCCTGCATGGTGGCGGTGAGACGGCAAGTGGTGGATGTGGAAATTCACAGACGACCCCAAAGTCAGCACCTAAGTACACTGGAATCCAGAGAGGACACCTCTAGTCATAGGCTATCCCAGGAGCAGAGGCGGGAGGCAAGGACCCAGAAAATCTCAAACTTTCTGAGCAGCAGAAGGCCGGGGATAGCGCAATTGACCAAAGGGTGATTCTGACAAACAGACGTCATTCACCCTGCCTCGAGCAGAATCACCGAGGTTTCTGGCATTGCAACCACAGCTGCTTGGAGGGAGACTTCCTTCACTCACGGCCACACCGAGTCCCCACGCCTCCAGTCTCAGCACGTCACCTGCTACGTGCATGACCCAATCCCAGGCTCCGCAGCCAGCCCGCATGAGCCTCAGGATTCCATTGTGGAAAGGACAGGGCCTCTGCCTCTAAACGGATGTCCCCTCAAGGTCCCCCTGCAGACCCGCTCACCACCTTTGTTTCTGTCAGCTACCTCTCGTGGCACAAATTTCCTCCCTGGGGTAGTACTTCAGGGGATCGTCCCACGCGTCCTGGCCAATGATCTGATGGCAATAAGAGCAAGGTCAGCCCGGGGCTGACCAGGCCCCTAAGCCTCCCGTGAGAAGCCAAGAGCTCCAACATCAATCGCCAACTGTGCGCAGGCCCAAACCAAACGCACCTCAGCAATCCTGTTCGATTCTGGGCAGTTGTGGCCTGACTGCCAATTGAGAAATTTCAGGCTCCTGGTGTCCAGCCTGCGGCTGGGTGCTCCGTTCAAAGTCCCAGAACCAGTGGACTGGTGTGGAATGACGTGCCCTATACCCTGTAGAAAGACAGGGAGAAAGGGGCAGATGCGGCAGGAGAAACGTCCACCCACACCCCAAACCCCGGCCACCTTGCATACCCACACTCACCACCGTGGGAGCCACGTTTACCAGTGATGTCAGGGTAACATTCCTTATCAATCACGTGTGCCAGAAGTACGGGTTGTCCCGAAAGGAGAAGATCAGCTTGCAGCGGGACCTTGGATGGCTCTGCACTTGCACCTGCCAGCACAGGGAGGAAGGAAAAGGTGCAAGCATCGAGGGGCCTCTGCTTGCCTCCCAGGCGGGCCTTAACAGCCTCCATGACGCTCTGTAAAGTCTCACAGTACAGGCCCATGAATAACACCATCCCCAACCTCCCTGTCAAGTGCCCTACCGACCCATCCTCAGCCTCCCTCTCTGACCTTGAAGTCAATCATGTACCTTAGAAAATCTTCATCCTGCGCGCTGATTATGATTGACACTTGAGGGTTGTTCATAATCTGCTTTGGGTCAAGGAGACATTCAGGTCACATGCCGGGCCAAAAAGAGCCTGGGGCAACAGCTCTAGTCTGGCCTGGAGAAGGACACTGGAACAAGCATCTGCAAGGATGCTTGGCACTCGCGCTTGCACGGCCACGACTCTCTCCTTCAGACCAAGCCTTACACCAGACCTGCTCATGGCTCTGGGTTTCCTGTGCTGTTTTGCAGGTCAGGTGGTCTGCAACCCAAAAGCAGGGTGATTTCTCACCTCTGCTGCGCGCCTCCTGGCCAGTGTTTGCTGGGTAGTGGCATGTCACTGGTAACATGGTTAGGACTTGCAGTCCTTGTGATTATTGAATCTGAAGGAAACTGGGGTGTGTGTGTGTTTATATGTGTGTCTGAATGTGTGTGTGTGTGTGTGAGAGACGTCACATCTGAGCTATTCCGGTGATCATCACATTTACAACAATAAATGTATAGCAGTTGCTGCTCTAGTGTACTCTCTCTGGTCATCCTGACCTAGAGGCCCTGGGTACTGATTCTACTCAGACGGAGGCCTGAAGGGAAACCACGAGTCATGGCTTTGACACTTACAGGTGTGGCTCTGACCAGATACTCCTCGGCTGTGCTTTGGAACCTGCCAATACCCAGGAACACACTTCTGTCAATGGCCTGCAGGACCCTTCCTCTACCCTCGCCACACACCTTCACCCCCCACTCCTGCACATGCTGCTGCTTTTGCTCCACTTCCTCCTCCTCTTCCTGACAGGCAAACAGCTAGTTGCCGCAGGAAGGATACAGCTTTGGCCCAGAAGCCGGGGATGCCCTGCAGTATGGCGCTTCTCCGAACCAAGTGACGCATCCTTCTCACATGATTCATTCGCATGAAGCGAACGGAGGCCCGGCAGTTTTCGTCACGCAGGGATCTCACTTCAACTGCAGGGTGGTCAGTGCCTGTAGCACATTTGGCGCCGGCTGCTCACTCGGGCCTCCAGGTCTTTCCAGGCCCTGCTTCTCCAGTGTCTTCTCCTTCAGATCCTGGGAGGATCCCTGATCCGCTCCTAATCTGCCACAACCTCCACCTCCTCCATAACGTCTTCCGCCAGCAGCTGGCACACTCGCCCAATTCCCGCCTCGTCTCGTCCACCAGTCCCCCTCCGACCCCGCTGTCCTCCACCGCCTACACCACATAAAGGGTGACCTCTTCAACTGCTGTGCTATCTGGTGGCTCCAAAGTCCCATCTGTGCATGGCATGGCAATGGCAGGCCACCTGGCCACTGCCCCCTGAGCACCCGGGCTCCCAGCTAATAAGGTCTGGAGTCCCGGGACGCTCCCACCTTCCTCTGGCCCCCTCTCAGGCTCCTCTGGGACATGGCTGTGACCCCGAGCTGGGGCAGATGCAAAGGGACCGGACATAATATCACAGCAAGTGGTGCGCAATGGCGGCCCAGGTGTAACCGGATGTGGCTCGCTACCACTTTGGGGTGGGGTGAGATCGGAATGGGCAGCACTTTGGGCCTGGTGTGTGCGGGGTGTCCTGAGGTTGAAGAAAGGGCTTCCAGAAAGGCCAGGAGAGGGTGCCCGGAGATCAGCCCAACACGCGAGACCCCTAGGCTGTGAGACAGGCTCAGGTTGCTGGGTCAAATCGAGACCAATGGCAGAGAGGGTAGTGGGCGGCACCCTGAGGGAAACGCCCCTAGACCAGAGGGTGGCTTCCTCTCTTCTTTGGCTCCAGGGCAGAGACGTGGCCACACTCGGCTTCAGGGAGGGCAGGGCTATTGCATCTGGCGTTCCTGAAGGCGCTGGCATTGAATTGGCCTCTGGAATTTCAAGCCATGTGTACTCGCTCTGTAATCCAAAGAGCACACTGCTGTGTCCCATGGGACGGCCCATCCCTGGAGCTCTCCCTGAGTGTCTAAATGTTAGGCAGGGGCACAAAGTGGCTGGATACTTTCCTCCAGGGATAGGAGCCTGCTGCTGTCTGGATGGTCGGGGGTGTGTGTACAAACCTCAACGTTTGCAACAATTGACCTCCACTCTTCTGGGGCACAAGAGCAATACGGCAGAGATCTCTGTTTGTCTCTGCTTCACGCCTATCACTGTTTCTGGCGATCCTGCTGTGTGTGCCCCAAGGAATGCTGTCTCTTTGTCTCCGACTCAATAAATGGTACTGTGGTCCTCTGCTATTCTCTGGACACCAGCGATCAGAAGAGACGCTTAACCTTGGAGTGAAGTCAAGCCCTTCTCCTCAATGAGTCGCACCCACGGCAGATGAGATGGTTCTGGGCCACAGGGTCGGAGAGTGCTCTCTCAAACTGGAAAGCACACGGTGGGTGGTCACTGCTGAAGCACAGAAGGGACAGACGACCCTCCTTCCCTCTCTGGGCAGACATGAATGCTGCACAGGACTCTGGTGGCACGGCCACACCTTGCGCAGAGGGAGAAACGTGTCACAGTCTATTGGCATGACGGAATTCCCTGAAGCATGCTGGAATGCCTACCAGTGAGAAGCTAAGGACACCACCATGCTGAGTTTCATGACACACCAGTGCCGGAGGCCTGCACGATGGCCCATTTACCCTATGCAGGCCCTTTCAAAGAGGTTCTGTTCTCCAGGTGAGAACACATCCAGCCTACAAGTGGCCCTGAAGCTGTGAGGCTGCTACCAACAAAACGACCCAGCTAAGCCATCTTACTATAGTCCTCATATGCGGTATCTGTGTTCTGCAAATTGTACAAAGAGAGATGTCTCACACTCGATGATTCTGCACGTAGCAGGTGCTTATGCTCCAGGGTCGATGTATCTCCAAAACCTTACACAAAAGGCAAGGGTGCTGATGCTCCTGGCCAGGACATGGAAAGAATGCCCAGCACTTAAGATGGATGCCAAGGCCCTCGTAGCTGTTTGTGCAAAGGGCTGTAGGCTCAACCACCGCAGCTTCTGTGCTGGGATTGCAGCCAATCTGTGTCTCGGCTCGGCTGCACTCACCGACCATGCCCAGGTGATTTCTTCCTGCCTCTCCTTTCTGCCAGAGGTCTGGATGCAGGCGTCTATTTCCATGTAGAACTGGCTAACTCAGTGAGATCATAGGGCATGATTCCCTGGCTTCACTGCTTCTGCTGGCCAGAGTTTATGTTCCCTTCATGATTCAGATGTCCTTTCTTGCGTCACCTAGCTCGGTGTCTTCCGACTGCTCACCCTCACAAGTGTTCTTGTAGGCGCTTCTGTGCACGAATATGCACACATGTCCACACTCACATCCCTGAGAGGAGACTTACACATGTGTGTGGAGGTACAGGCTTTCTTGTCCAGAAATATGGATTTTGGTAAGCACCCGACATGCTTTGTCCATGTTATTTTCCTTCACTTGCTGGTTGATCCTGTCAGCTTGCACTTCTATCTTATTGATGTGTGCTCAATGTTGACAAAATCTTGGCATTGTTCATGACAGGGACAGACCTGCAGAGAGTCTGGCAGGCCTGGAAGTGCTCGGTATGGAAGCTGAGTGAGTTGTGCCTGTGTTCCACATTCTCCCATAACATCGTGCATGTTCACAATACCAGTCATGTTGGCATGATTCCATTACTTGTGCTTTGCTTCAGGGAACCAGAAAACAAGGGCTTTGGGCTCAGCTGACTTGGAGAACTGCATTCTCCGTGTGCACGTCTCTACATCATGCCTTGTCAAGTCTGTGCCCCATTGCATGCCTAAACCCATTAAGGCCCACAGCATTCTGGCTGTGGGCCCCTCTCCTCCTTTTCTTGGAACTTTCTGTGTGCACCTGACTACTGTGCCCCCAGCGCTCCCTCCCTGTAGCTGGAAAGTCCAACGAGATGCCCAAGGCTCCAACAGCCCCAAGAGACTGTGGCAAGCGGGAATGATACAATGTCATGAAGAAGTTGCACATGTCA